>NW_026025111.1:0-24363 GCF_019186545.1 Solanum stenotomum
TTAAACATTGATGGTATATCTAGAGACCATACTGTTTAAACATTGATGACATACTCGATTTGTCATACTAATCATGTTTTAGAAACTCTTTCGCAAAACTCATCTTTTCTCAAAAAGAGATTGTACTCAAACTTCTCAAAACTCTTTTGAAAATCTCAGTTTCCTCTCGTCTTAAATGTGAAAACATTTATAAACTTCTTTGGGAATACTTAGTTCCCTAATAACTTTTGAGAAATGAACTTGACTCTTTACTCGTGTCTTAACTTGAAACTCTATACTATTTACTTAACTTGAAACTCTATACTTAACTTGGAACTTGAGCCTTAAAATGAAGTTAAAACGTTCACTAAAGACTCTTGAAAAACTTGAAAGACTCGTTTTGACTTGCTTAACTTCTAAGCTTAAGTCTTCAAACAAGGTTTAAACATTTGTAAAAGACTTCTTAAAATATGGTTCATGTCGAATTATGGGCATGAACGACTTGACTCAAAGGTGTACAAGCTACATTCTCTTACTCACTTGCTCGAGTCTTGAAACAAGTTACTAGAAATTGTAGAAGACTCCTCAAAAAGACTCAAAGGGATTTTCTTAGAATATTCGAAAGAATTCTCAAAACATAACTCTCAACTCTACATTGAATTTGAATTATGAATTCAAGATTATGATCATGTTAGGAATGACTTTTAGGTGTTTAGAAGTAGCCTAGAGTAGTTAGAATCGAAAAGGAGTGAAGGTGCACTTTAAATGAACTCAAACGGGGCAACCGACGACAAATTGGATGGGGCAGGTGACCTTGGCGCTAAGGGTGGCGCGGGGCGCCAGCCCCTAAACTTCAGAGGTGGGTTTGGGGCGCTCTGGCAGGTGCATCGCGCCAGGCCCCCAACCTAGAAATTTCAACAAGTTTATTTTCTCGTTTTCTCACCCTATTTCGCCTAAAATCGAATGGTTTCTTCCTCAAATCACTTAGAATCATTAAAACCCTCAATATACAATAGATTCAACTCAGAATTCCATCTGGGAACATGCACCAAACCAACAAGAAACTTCAACAACACAGCCACAAACTTCAACAAGAACAACCATAAAAATTCAACAACACAACCAATCTTTTCTCGGAATTAAAAAGAGTTTGGCGTGTGGGGGAATGAGTCAACCCAACACTATGATCTCACATACCTTAATAGGAATCACCCCCGACGAAATCCATGACGATCTCTACGAACCTTGCTTCTTCTTCTCCTTCTCTTCTTCTTCTCCTCTTCTCTCAAGAACCCTAACCCTCACTCTCACTCTTTTAAAAAGGGAAAAACTGATCTAAAAATCATCTTGGACCCTTTCAATAACCAAAAGAATAATTTAGGGAAAAGATCAAAATACTCTTACAAATTTCGGGTAAACTGCCCTGTGCAAACAGCCCAACTTCCAAAGGACATAACTCACTCATACAAACTCGGAATCGAGCAAACTCAGTGGCGTTGGAAAGATCATTCTACGAGCTTCGCAAACATAACTGGAACTACACCTAAATCATCCTGAGATAGGTGTTATGACTGTTCAAAGTTGGCCAAAAACTCACTTTTTTCCACACTTAACCAAATTTCCAGATTTTTTTAATTTCTTTCCAAAAATGACTATTTCTAATTCTAAGCCTCTTCATAGTTATTTCAAATTACCGGATGTCACACATATCCAGGATTTTGGAATGATGGGTGCATTATTACAAAAAGGTTGATCTAAAATATAAATTTGATCGATTGGACATTTAGGTTCTTATTACTGAAAATCATTAAAATTAATATTATAGGTCCAAAACTAATTAAAATGTCAAAAGTGTTACCAATAACTATTTAGGAGGTGTTATCTAATTTTACAAAGAAAAATAAAACAAGATGAATATAAAATTCAAATTTATAACATAACTGGAACTACACATAAATCATCCTGAGATAGGTGTTATGACTGTTCAAAGTTGGCCAAAAACTCACTTTTTTCCACACTTAACCAAATTTCCAGATTTTTTTAATTTCTTTCCAAAAATGACTATTTCCAATTCTAAGCCTCTTCATAGTTATTTCAAATTACCGGATGTCACACGTATCCATGATTTTGGAATGATGGGTGCATTATTACAAAAAGGTTGATCTAAAATATAAATTTGATCGGTTGGACATTTAGGTTCTTATTACTGAAAATCATTAAAATTAATATTATAGGTCCAAAACTAATTAAAATGTCAAAAGTGTTACCAATAACTATTTAGGAGGTGTTATCTAATTTTACAAAGAAAAATAAAACAAGATGAATATAAAATTCAAATTTATAACATAACTGGAACTACACCTAAATCATCCTGAGATAGGTGTTATAACTGTTCAAAGTTGGCCAAAAACTCACTTTTTTCCACACTTAACCAAATTTCCAGATTTTTTTAATTTCTTTCCAAAAATGACTATTTCCAATTCTAAGCCTCTTCATAGTTATTTCAAATTACCGGATGTCACACGTATCCAGGATTTTGGAATGATGGGTGCATTATTACAAAAAGGTTGATCTAAAATATAAATTTGATCGGTTGGACATTTAGGTTCTTATTACTGAAAATCATTAAAATTAATATTATAGGTCCAAAACTAATTAAAATGTCAAAAGTGTTACCAATAACTATTTAGGAGGTGTTATCTAATTTTACAAAGAAAAATAAAACAAGATGAATATAAAATTCAAATTTATAACCTCACGTAGAGATGTGCACCCAGTCATCATCTCATTATATGATACTCCGAGTATGGATTCACACATCTATATTTCAATATTTTTCAAAAATATAACACTACTATATATGATATCGGGAGGGGAGCATGGGTTCACGTGAACCCGGTGACCCCTCCTTGGATACGCCTCTGAATTGTAACACATATAATTCTATGATTATATCATGGACTGCTTCACCCTTAATTAAAGATCCCAATATTAGGTATAGAGAAAATTATGTTTGAATGGTCTAAATTTAGTCAGGGTTATAAAACGGACTCTCAACACCACGTGGGAACCCCTCCAAAAAAAAACTCTATTATTATAATCATATATGATTTTATTTTATTCCAACCTATATCTGTGGAGCAGGCAAGTGCAGAATCTTTTTGGCGCAAAGTAAAGGTGTGCAAATATATATTTAAGTGATTCCATATATTGTTATTTTCTTAGACCATAGTTTATTAACAACATATCTAACTGATATTTAATAATAAATCATCAGCCGAAATTTAGGTAATCCTCCAATTTAGTAGAATTAAGATAAAGACTTTCATGATTGCCCAGTTTTTGACAAGTTATTACTTATTACTTTGCCTTTTACAATACGTTTTACTATTTGTTTTAAAGAAGTTGCTATTAGTCAGTTAATGTAAATATGTTTTATTTTTAAATATAAAAATTATGTTTATTGTATAACAAATGCTCGTAATTTGACTGTCGTGTAATGTTGTATATCACATACACATAATAAAAAAAAAAATTACAAAAACACATAATTATATATATATTTGCAAAAACTATGCTTTAAGTCTGAGTCTTAGTAGTGAGAATATCACATTATGTACAAATATTTAGAGACTTTTTTGACAAAAAATATTTGGGTGAGTTTTTTTTATAGCTAATTACTAATTTTGGCGATATTTTTTTATTTATTATCACCTATAATAATCAATTACAATATATTAAAAAGGGAAAAATGAATTATGCATATAATATAAATGTATATATTTAAGTATTTTAAAATGTATTATATTTATTTAGTAAGAAATTAATACAATGCATTGTAATCTTTAGTGCTTGAGTTCTACATATATAAAATTACTCGAAGTAAAGTATGATTTAATAATCAAACAACGAAGAAGTGTTCAAAAAAGATTCTTAAATAGCAATTTCAATCAAATGGATTCATCGAGTTGTCAATTCATTCATTAGAAAACTCTAAAGTAATGTCTTTAATTTAATTCGGTAGAACTTATCGATATTTTCCACATAAAAGATTTCAAGAAATATCTAGTAACGTAACTCAACATTTGGTGCATTGTAGTTTAATTTATTAATAATCAATTAAATTGTTCTTTTGGACAAGCTAGAAATTATTCTATACTCTAATATAGTTAATTTCAATTATTACATATTACATTCCTTCCGAATCTTGAACACTAGAAATGATACACCAAAGATATTATGGCCCATTTATTTTATTTTTTGAATCCCAGGAAATCCGCATCCACTATATAACCTTTGCACAGTCTCTACCCTTGGGGTGAGCATTTTGTGTGCATTGTAAATACCTAACTGTGTAATATCCTACAAATCACATAGGGATATAAATTGCAATAGACAAGTCCTATGCGACTGGCTAGACTTAGAAAATATTGAGGGGATCGATTCGAATCATCCACATGGATGACCATCCTCCAAACCAACTATGTCATCCAAAGGATATATTATGAACCATTTGATTGTATATAATTAGGATGAATTTGAATATTAAAATGTCATATTCTGTACAAATTCTTGAAATGATTAGCATTTTAATGATATATTAAGACTTTGCTANCTTTTGCCTAAGAGTCCACGTGGACAAAAAAGAAACAAGTGGTTTTCTGTTATAGACTTAACAATCTTCCTCTTTCATGAATTAGCTCTTAAAGTTGGGTTAAATCTAAAATTCATCTCTTTAGAATTTCGTTTTTAACTGATACCCATTTTCATTAAATACTTTAACAATTATAATAAACTTTCTTGAAATAATTAATGTAAAAGAGAACCATAGATAATGTGTTAAAAGATTAACATAAATCATTTGGCAAGATATATATTGTTCTACTTTCTGTTGTATATTCTTAAACCTTTGGTATATATTTATAGTTTTTGCCTGTCTTATCATCTTCCATATATGTTCTTATATCCATTTATAAATAAATTAATCTATGATTACCCAAATGAATCTTGAATATATATAATATATAAGGGGAACTTATTCTTTGCTTCATATAAAAAAAAGCTAAAAGTAATGTGCTACGTATTATAATATATGGAACATAAATTTTGAATCCAAAAATTAAATCAAATAAGCTTTAATAGAATTTCGAACTTGAATATATTATATTCAAATTCTGAATTCACATATGAGTCAATGGATATAGGTACGATTTCTTCTCAACTTTCGACATGACATATAAGCGAACAATTTGGTCGATGTGCATGTGTTGTCCTTGTATGGAGTATGGATTGCGTAATGATCCGGTATTGGAAATTTAGAGTTTATGACTATATTAATATAGTATTAATTAATTTAATAAAGAGTTTATACTTTGTGTTGTAGAATATACATTTATCTAGAGCATAAGATTTCATAAAAATGACTTCTTTTTTTCTCTATCATGAGATTGATCAAATCTGAGATTGTAACGATCCATTTGATCGTTTTGAGTACTAGAGTTTTTTATTTCATAAAACACTTTCCTATAGATTTTAAATGAGTGTTTTGGGTTCTTTAAGGCTAAACGACAATTCCTATTTGCTATGTCTTTTAAATTGGATGATTTTGGAATAAGTTTTTGGGTGGGTAATTAATAAGTAATGATGACTATTGGGGAATGATAATTGACAGTATATGATAGATTTAGGGGTTAAAATATACATGGTTGTTCAAGTTACTGGTGGTAACGTGATGGTCCTTATTTTATTGTATTGTTATAGAATTATTATTATGGCTATATAAGGATGACATTGAATAGTTAAAGGTGCATGTGATTGGAAAGTAGAGATCAAACAATTATGAGGAGAAATTAAGGTTGTATAATGACTGTTAATCAAATTTAAGTTCTGGACGTTGTTGTTAGTCTGCCACTGGTTTCCCAACCAGTGGCTTCCACCTTTATATATTAAAATATTTTGTTCTCACATTATAGACTATATTTTGAATATATTGAGATAGGTAATTAAATATTAGGTGTATTGAATTAGTTAAATTTCACTAAAGTTATGCTAATTGGAGGAGTTAAGACTTACCTTTAGGTTTGAACTTTAGGAAATTGATTATAAAATTAGGTGAGTTTTTGGGTCTAGGCTAGACATAGAATAATATGAGTGTTCATAGAATCGTTAACTTCCAAATTATGCATATATACTTGATAGATTAAAAAGGTTCGGAGGCATTGAGGAAAGCAAAAGTATTGGAGAAGTAGCTTGCTTGACTTCAGTTCTTCGGTTCTTCGGTGGAGGTAGGTTATGGTTTATTCTATTTGATAGATAGACTCTTAATAGTGATTGATATGCAGTGAGTGATATTGTGAAGTTCTCTATGTACTTGATTGTGTGGTTGTGTGGCTTGGTTGTGTGGTTTGTGATTGGTCTGAAATCCTGAGACCGTGAGATTTATAATCTGAAACCCTCTCTATCGAAGTGATGCCCTGAATAAAGAAGGCTTGATGAAATATTGTTAATGAATTGAAAATTGGTGATAATAAATGATAAATTAGTGATATTATTGGATCGGAGTGTCACGTTCTGACACGAATCGGAATGTCACATTTCGACACGGTAACATTAAAGGAAAAAGATATTGAATTAACTTAATGTACTCAATCTCAAAGAACCCATTTCCCAAATGAGCGTGGTGTGGAGGCATGAGTCCCCATATGTGTACTTGATATTGTGATTGATTGTGTACTTATTTTAGTGTTGTTTTCACTCGTTCATGTTGTTTGTTGCTTGCCACTTGCTAAGTGTCATAGTTGATTTTATACTATTATTCATTGTATATTAGTTTCTATTTTGGGTTGGCCGATGATACTTACTCAGTACATGTTGCCCCGTACTGAGCCCTACTTGTGTTTTTCTTTGTTTTCCTTTTATGGAGTGCAACGAGTGTACCAATGACTTCGACTTGCCCTCAGCTCTAGCCAGTCTCCAGCATATCAGGTTCCAGGGTGAGCTATTCATTCAAGCTCGTGTTGGATTCTCTCGGTCATGACATGATGTCCTAAGTTTTCGGACACATACTACTTTATTCTTTTATTTTGGTGTATTTGATACTCTTAGACTTAGTATTTGGAGATTAGATGCCCTTGATGTGATGACTTTCAGGTTTTGAGAATGACATCTATGGATTGGTGTTTCGTACACTAATAAGATTTAAGCTTCCGTATTATGGTTAGTATTTTGTAAGTTGAATGATTAATATATGTTGGGGTTTGGATTCCTTGGTTCGCCCCCTAGGAGGTTAAGTGTGGGTGTCACTCATGACTCGATTTGGGTCGTAACAGAGATAAAATATTAGAATTTTTTTTACCAGTTACGTAGATTAAAATAGCAGAATATGTGGATAAGAAGTAAAAAAATATGCTTTATAATTAATCTTTTAGTGGTTTGAGTATTAATTCTTTAGTGCTTTTCGACCAAGCTACTAGATAAAAAAAATTATAACCAAATATAAAGTAGAGAAACTTAATAGTTACAACGGAAAAAGAGTCCCAAAAAAATATTCTTAATGATTAATTTCAATCAAATGGATCGGTCGAATAGTCAATTCAGTCAAATTTCTGGAATATTATATTTTCCACAGAAAAGAGGTTTCAAGAATTATCGAATAGTTTATTAATAATTAATTAAAGAGAAAATTACGCGTATGAGTAAATATGTACTAGTTAATTATTTAACATAGTTATAGTTTGCTATATTTACAATTCACGACCTACTTTTAGTTATAATTACGTGACTCAGCTTTTTAGTTTTATATAATTCGCACATTTGTATAATTCAGAATTGTATAATATAATTTGTATAACGTTTGTATAATTCGGAATTTATATATTATAATTTGTATAATTGTTTACATTTTTTATGTTTGTAATTGTATAAATTCATTATTTCGAGTTTGTAAAAAATAACTGAATTATACAAATGTACCCGCGAATTATACAAATATAGGAATTATACAAATAGGGCAGCTTAAACTGTAGCTACAACCCGTAAATATGCAAACTATAATTATAGAACATAATTAAGTTTATTATAGTGGCTATTTGCGAAAATTCCTCTAAATATTATATTAATTTAAAATTTTAATGTTAAGCCGATAGTTGACGACTGTCTGTGATAATTGATGACAATGGTGATTGTGGTAGCTGTTGATAATAGTGAAAACGATGATTAACTGTGTGAAGTAGATAAAGTACTAGTAGCTGTAAAATGTTATCTTCTGTGAAAAAATTTAAATGGCTGATAACATTTTAATGATATTTAAAACTCTGTTATATAATTAAATCATTTTGATCTATTCAATTGTAAAATGAAAATAAACAACTACACTTAATAATTAAGATATGAGTAATTAATAATATGTAAGCATAGATATACTTAATAACTCTAATTTAAATTATTAAATTTTAGAATTTCATAATGTGAAACTAATGAAGCCTACATTTACCTAACCTATACGCACAATCCTAAAATTTTTAAACTATTTTATTTTATCTTTTCACATAGGTCACTGTTGCTCTAACAAAAAAAAAATTAGTAGTAATAATTGAAGCATATATAAGAGTTCAAAGATACTGAAAGATCTTTAACTTCTTTTTTTTAACAAAAATATCCATAAAGAACAACAAAAGCAAAAGAGAATTATTAGATACACTCCTTTACGACAGTATTTAATTCCTTTTTAACTAATGTTCATAAAAGTTGAACCAATAAAATTGAAATTCTAAATTCGTTTTTATATATATAATATGACCCCATATCTCCACATATATCCGAACAAGTGTAAATAATAGTTGAAGAAGGAATAAATTCTTTTTAATCTATAAATCCACGGAAAAGAAATAATATTCTCAAATAGAAAATGACTGATCAACATGAATTCTAAACTGATTTATATATATAGATGAAATACAACTTGTTGAAAATTCATCCAACCACTAAATACTTGTCCTAAGGAGATTACACAAATAAAAACTATAGCAAAAAAAAAAATTAAATAAAAATGCCTTGGTTCATTCCTAGAAGAGTAAGTCATCGATTAAGTGAAGAGCAAGTGAAAGGTATGCTCATGAAATATGATAAAAATAAAGATGGTAAACTTAGCAAACAAGAATTGAGATTAGCTTTTAAAGAGATGGGGTTACATTTTTGTCGTTGGAAAGCTGGAAAAGCCCTTCGTTACGCAGATAAAAATGGTGATGGATATATTAACGAAGATGAAATGAGTGAACTCGTTCAATATGCTTCGAGATGGGGTCTTAGTATTTCTTAACAAGATACAGGATATCAGGTGGGAAACGAAGAAAAAAAACTAGGTTGGGTTCTATGTGGCTTGTGTCCTTTTGATTTGTCATTTTAGTTGGTGTTTTTTGTATTGTCGTGTCTTTTTTTTTTAGATCGTCTTGTAATATATGGGAAAAAAAGAGAGGATCTTTTGGGTGTTGTAATATATATATGTATTATTGCTATGTTTATTTGGTCATAGTAGCCAAAATAGTATTTTATTTACTTCTTGAATTTTCACGATTGGATAGATAAATTGGATCGATTTAAATCAGAAATGATTACATGTGACACAAATTAGCACACATATATATAGAGAGGGGATAAAATGAGAAAATTTTAGTTTGAGATGATTTTAGTCATATTTTGCGTTTGTGTCAAAATGTGTAAGTTTATTACATGAGAAGCGTGATATTAAAGATGTAAAAATACGAGTAACGATAGTAAGCGATTGAGTTCAATGTGTGATGAAATATTTCTCCTAAAATCATACTAATTTATAGTCTCAACATCTTACTCTCTCTTCATGACTCTAACATGCAATAAATTTAACGAAAAAAATAGAACATGGTGATGAACATTCTTATTAATTATTTATTTTGAGATCTTCAACGTATATACTTTTTCGTTACCAATATGAGGAAGTTATGTGTTTCCATTGGAAGACAAATAGGTTGTTTCATTTTGGAGTAGATTATAATTGCGAATGTTAATTCTCGAGAATTCAATAATTTTTCTCAGATATTATTAAAACATACTTCTTTTGTTCCTAATTACTTATCCACTTTTGAATTGACACATCTATTAAGAAAACAATTATTGACATAGTGAGTTTACCATTTTACCCCTATTAATTATGAAGTAGATAAATTAAAAAGTTAAGGTTTTCAAGAAGTTCTACATTTTTTAAAGTAATTAATTGAGGGTATAATGTCAAAATGGACAAGTAATTAGGGACAACAAAAAATGGACAAATAATTAGAGACAACTAAAAAAGAAAAAATGGATAAATAATTAAGGACAGAAGGGAGTATATAATTAGCCCCGTAATTCTAAATTAGACGACTCACATTTATAAAAGAGAAATTTGATAATGTTTAGAAAATTACATGAGGTTTTAGGCACTTCCTCTTGTATGTCCGATTTATGTACATCTCAAATTTTGAGAGTCAAACGAGTTTTTCTGCAATTTTTTTTTATGTAACTTAAAATATATTTTATATAATTTTTAAATATATAAATTCTATTTTTATATCCAAATTCACAATTAAATTTTAATAATATATTCATTAAATTTTAAAAAATCACAGATATAATTATGACAGGAGGAGTAAGAACTCTTAATAATTAGATGTGCTCCCTTGATCTCTGACCCATATAATAAAGCCACAAAATTTGACACCTTGCACTTGCACTATCTCAATTTATTTTATTTCCCTCTCACCTCTATTTATTCTCTTCAAAAAAACATTCCAGAATTTATTTTTCTTCAAAAAAACCGTCCAAACTATAGATGGTGTTGTTGTGACCCCTACCATGCATGATTTTCAAAAGTTTGAAACTTGTTCAATATTGAGAATCTAATTAATGAACATAAAAAGTTAAAGCTATGACAGTTAGAATGAATGGAGATAATATTTTTAATAAATAGAATAATATTAAAATTATTTTTGGCTAGATTCTTAAGCATGCCCTCCACAAGCTCAAATATATGTAGCCAAGTCATGAAAATGATATATATATGAACCCGATTCCCCCCCGCCCCCACGCCCCTTAGAAGGTGGGGTTTCCTATTAATTTATTACCTACCATGTTGTAACAATAGTTAGAATTTAATGTATTCGATATTTAAGATTTTTAACATAAATGGACACTGACCTTATTGCCTTAATTGATTGAGCTATTACTTAATTATGTAATTAAAAGTAATAAATATTATCATTTAAATTAATTTGTGTATCTAGTAATCCTTTTATTCTTGCCCTAGAAAATGGATCGAAAAAAATAATACTCATACTTTTCTTTTCCCTATAAGTGATATCATGTATAATGACATCATCAGGCTTGTGTATTAATTTGGCCGGTAAAAGAAATTCATATTATATCACTTTATTTCTAAAGAGAATTCCAATCATATAATTCCTTTATATATTCCTCAACTTCTTTTATTATCCACCCGATTTAATGTTTGATGTTCACATTGAGACCTCATAAAATTAATATATTGCGGAGTTTAGTTTTGAGAACAACGTTTTTAACGTGATTTTTACCCATTTACAACGAATCGAACCAATTTAGAAAGAATTATTTCAGAAAATATATAAGAAACTTAAATGTAAAAAGAATTGGGAAACATATTCCATTTTTGCCCCCCTTCTCTTTATTTATTATTTTTTGAGAAAAACATTATCCAAAAGAGGGCGTTTGGAACCTAACAAATTTCATAATCCAATGGACTTTTTACATCAATTCAGTACTATATAAGAAAACAAAAAAAAAGAAAGAATAACACATGTAAAGAAAGCATAGTCAAAAAGAGTAATTATTAGTCAAAAGAAGTTAGTTAAGGTGATTCCACAAAGACCATAACCAATAATGGAGGAATACATATTTGTTGGATGCGAACGAGCTTACAATATATATTCTTTTCGTTTTAATTTATGTAGTAGTATTCGAGTTTAAAAAGTTAAATGAGTTTCTTTATGTAAAAATTAGGCAAATGACATAGTATAAGAAAGAAATTATTTTCTTTCCCTACTCTTTCATTAATTATCAAAAATCCCTTTTTTTAGTGTTTTTCGGATACATAATATAGCAGTGTGGATACGTAATATAGCAGCGCGGATACTTTAATTAATAACGGGCGGATACTTAAATTATTAAGTTGTTAACAGCACGAATACTTAATTAATGGGCGGATGCATAATATAGCAGCGCGGATACTTTAATTAATAACGGGCGGATACTTAAATTATTAAGTTGTTAGCAGCACGGATACTTAATTAACAGGCGGATGCATAGTATAGCAGCGCGGATACTTTAATTAATAACGTACGGATACTTAAACTAATAAAGTATCCGGTTAAGTTGAATTGGGGGAAAATAAGGAATTTTTGTATTTTAGTAAAAGAGTAGGGAAATATTGAGAATAGGTAAAGAAGTGTTGTGTATTTAAATAATTTTTCCTTTCTTTATTGACATAATTCTTTCATAAGTGTAATATAAATTTGAACCTTGTAGCTTATGATCAATAGTGCTCCCACTTATCTTTCAATGTGATTTAAATCCTCAATTTATCGGTTGACGATAAAAATATTCAATCACTTGAACAAGCCTGACTTGTCACGAAAAGTGGGATCCTCAACTTGTCGGTAAACGATAAAGATATTCAACCACTTGAATAACCCTGACTTGTCGCGAAACGAGTGGGCAAGACGGCCAATGGTGGAAAATGAAAAAGTTTTGCTCCTTAGTGAGAAACTTGTTATATATATATATTCCTTTGCATGCAGTTTGTCTAATTACTCATCATTTGATAATTATCAACATCCTCCTATAAAGCACTACTTTTTGTATCTTTTTCTCTTTAACTCACAAAATACATATACATGTACATACATACATCTAAATTAAATATGTTGAACTTTATTAGGCCTAGTAGGAACAACAACATAAAGTGTGCCTGCAGTCATGTACATTTGTCCGATGAACAATTAACCAAAGTTATAAAGAAATATGATTCCAACGGCAACAATTACCTCAACAAAGAAGATCTGAAGGAGTTGTTCCGGCAGCTAGGCTCCAACGCCCCGAGATGGCGAGCTGCTCGAGCTATTCACCATGCTGATAAGAATGGCGATGGACGTATTGATATGACCGCGGAGTTAGATCAACTTGTTAAGTATGCAAGAAAACATGGGTGTACACTAGCTTCCGCTTGTTGTAAGAAGTAAATCGATAACTATGTACGTGAAAAAATTGCGTATTTTTTTGGCCTTTCTAGGGTTTTAGAATATGGTCAAAGTATGTCTATATGGTTTGATCATCATGTTTGTATTTTCTCTTTATGTAAGTTTTGCTATATAGGCCTATAGCTTTTTTGGTTTTTCGTTTGGTGTCCGGAATTTGAATTGGAGCCTCAACTAAATCCGGATCGCACACTATAGCGCCCATTCGGGGGTATGATGCTCCCAATAGAATTTTCTCCATACCCAGCGAACCTGAAACCTCTAATTAAGTGTACATTGAAACAGTCACACCCCTGAACCACAACTCAGGTTGATAGTAGCATTATATAATTACTTGTACTAATGGATTTTTTAGCACTCCAATAGCTTGGCCTTTTTCATCAAGTTATTACTCTTTGAATTCCAAAATACTGTATATCTGGCGATCTAGCTAGAGAGTTAAATTACATGAATTTTAATTGGCTAAAAAATAAATTCTTTTTTTAAATGCGGGAAAGAAAAGATTCTAGGAGGGATTTTTGTCTTCCTAGTCTTCGACACAAAAAAAGGATGTAGAAAAAATCATTTTCTTGTATCGAAACGAAAGAATAATGATTTTTTATCTTATTTGTTAAAAACTCCAAGTATTGATATCAATTTTTCCAGATATATCAGAAATCATTTACACTACACTCATTCTATTTAGGCATTTACGTATAATATACGAACCGGTAAACAAACAAAACAATAAAAGAGAGGAAATTTTCTTCATTAAATATATAACTTCTTCAATCAACTTATCTTATACTAGAAAGTTTTATGGTGATATAGCAAAACAATAAAACATAAATAAAGTAATATAATGTATACATAGACAGAGAGTAAGATTCTACGTTAGATTAGTATTAGAAGGATTTCTTAATTCCCACTTTAAAAGTACCGATAGATATTATTATTTTTGAATCTTTGAAACATACGTACAAATGAAATAGCATCACATCAAATGAAAAAAAAAAAAGAGTATTTTTAATAAATACTAAAAAAGGCATTAAGTCAATTATAGGCAGGCAAAAAGGCATAAACCACACAAGGAAGATAAGGATATTATGAAATGAAATGTTAGAAAAGATATCTTGAAATTATCAACTAGAAGAAAAAAATAAATACCAGTAGTATATTTTTCTTTACAGTCACTCTTTATCCAGTTGAGTGTTTGAAGTATTATATTCTTCGTGATACACGTTGTATGCCACTCTTTTAATTTGATTCGATTCTTATTAACAGCTATGTCGTTCATCAAAGACAATTACTGCGACCAACATAGTTGTGGTGCAGTGATGAGATTGTTTCATCCTTAATCAAAGGTCTCAAATTTTTATAAAAGGTTGTTAAAAATAGAATTATGATATCCCTACCATCACAAATTAAACGAAAAGTTTTTGCAAATTCTGAAACTTGAGTAGGCACATCTCACAAATTCCATATTATCAAGGACTCAATCAAATAATTTAATCGAAAAATATGAATAAAGTTTCGATAAAAAGATGCTGCACCCACTAGAACAGTAGTTATATATAATCTTAATTTCATAATTTGTACTTAATTCCTCATCCATCGGAGAGTTCGCATTCAAATACAAAAGAATAAAAATTCTTGTTTCGAAAAAAATTACAATATGTTGGATTTTTTCCTTCCCAGGAACATCATACGATGTACGTGTGGACATGTACCTTTGACTGAAGTTCAATTGACGAATATATTCAAAAAATGTGATTTCAACGGGGATGGCTACCTCACCAAGGAGGATCTCACGGAGGCATTCCGGCAGCTGGGGTCCACTTTCCCGGGATATCGAGCGGGCCGAGCCCTCCACCGGGCTGATAAGAATGGTGATGGGCTTATTGATAAGAAAGAGTTGGATAAACTTGTAGAGTATGCAAGAAAACGTGGTTATAGGCTAAGAAATGCCTGTTCCAATTAGTAGGAGTTAATTAGTTATAAGTGTAGTTTCACTTATAATTGACCTTCAAGATTGTTAAATAAATAAATTGTGTTTTGTGGTAATTGAGTGTAGTTGGACGTAGACTCTTTTTTTTTTTGTATGTCAGGTCATGTCTTGTACAAGTGGAGATCGATATGGATGCTTTTGAGTTTGCAGAGTGACTATGTAAACTTTTGGTATTAGTAAGTAGCCGTGTGGGTATGAATTGGGTGATATTTGAAGTTAAATTGAAAAAAAAAAAAAAAGGGACTTGGCAGTGATTTCTCAAAAAAGAGTATTTGAAGTTAAATAACTTTTTTAAAAAAAAAATCGTATTAAAAAATATTTTTTGCCTTGGCAGTGATTTCTCAAAAAAGGCAGCGAAATGACTTCTTTTTTAAAAAATAAAATAAAAAAATTTACTAAAATCGCTGCAAAGGCAGTGATTTTTTTTTTTTTACTAAAATCACTACCTGTGGAGCGATGCTAATTTTAATTTTATAAATATTTTTGTTTTATAAAAACACTGCCATAGCAGGATTTTATTTTTAAAAAAAAAATTGCGCAAAACGCTGCACATGTAGCGATGTTCTTAAAAAAAGGAGAAAAAAATTGAACAAAATCATTGGTTGGTCAGCGATTTTGATTCTTTTAACGGAGTAACGGCGTTAGAAAAAAATTGCTACTCAGGAGCGTTTTTACCCTTTTGATTAAAAAAAAAAATGATGTGCCCCTTTAAAAATTTTGATAATTTTTTTTTTGCCCTTTAGGCTCCGGACTTCTTAAAAGTTAAGTTGTGTGCAAATTACGAGGTACATGCAACTATTCGTACATCGTAGGTCATGTCCAATCTCATAGAGTTGGGGTTGTTTGGTTATTTGCGTTTACAAGACATGTTTCTCCTGTGAATAATAACAAAAGAGTTATTACGCATTTAATTTAAGAGCAATTTTCACATATAGCAAACAAAAAAATCATATTTGTATATTATAGCAAAGTTTGCATAATTGCACTCTATAGCAAACATATATATGTACAATTCACTATACATATACAATTGAAAGCTATGTCTATTTCGCTATACATATATACAAAAAGAAGCAATTGTATAATTCGTTGGCTCCTCTTCAGATTTGTATAATTTCGCNAAAAAATTGCGCAAAACGCTGCACATGTAGTGATGTTCTTAAAAAAAGGGGAAAAAAATTGAACAAAATCGTTGGTTGGTCAGCGATTTTGATTCTTTTAACGGAGTAACGGCATTAGAAAGAAATTGCTACTCAGGAGCATTTTTACCCTTTTGATTAAAAAATAAAATAATATACCCCTTTAAAAATTTTGACAATTTTTTTTGCCCTAGGCTCCAAACTTCTTAAAAGTTAAGTTGTGTGCAAATTACGAGGTACATGCAACTATTCGTACATCGTAGGTCATGTCCAATCTCATAGAGTTGGGGTTGTTTGGTTATTTGCGTTTACAAGACATGTATCTCCTGTGAATAATAACAAAAGAGTTATTACGCATTTAATTAAGAGCATTTTCATATATAACAAATAAAAAAATCATATTTGTATATTATAGCAAAGTTTGCATAATTGCGCTCTATAGCAAACATATATATGTATAATTTGCTATACATGTACAATTGAAAGTTATGTCTATTTCGCTATACATATATACAAAAAGAAGCAATTGTATAATTAGTTGGCTCCTCTTCAGATTTGTATAATTTCGCTGGCAGCCCATTTATATAAATTGTTGTTAGCCTCTCATTTGTATAAATTGTTGATAAAAATTTTTGTATATAAAAAATTGCTCTCTCTTTCGTTTTATACAAATATAAATTATACATTATACAAACATAAAACTGGGCAGGGGAATATTTTTATTGTATAATTATAAGTGTATAGGACGAATATATATGTATTTGCATGTGTATATACAATTTTCTCGCGCTTTATACAAACAGAAACACAATTTATACAATTTTGTTGTATAAAGCGAGAAAGAGAGAAAGACAAAAGAGAACTGGGCAGGGGAATATTTTTATTGTATAATTATAAGTGTAGGACGAATATATATGTATTTGCATGTGTATATACAATTTTCTCTCGCTTTATACAAACAGAAACACAACTTATACAATTTTGCTGTATAAAGCGAGAGAGGCGAGCACAGAGGAAGCGAGCGAGAGAGGGAGAGTGGCGAGCGAGAGTTTGAGGGAGAGAGGCGACCTACAGGACACAATTAAATCAAAGTGTGGTTATACCATTTAATTTGAATTAATAGTTTGTCATTATGTACAATTTTCCCTTTAATAAATACTAAAAGTGTTTATAAGTTAAAAATAATCAAAAGTCATAAATTGGTTATCCTCAACAAATATTTCATGATTAATTTTGAAATACTCTTAGTAAAAATGTATTCGTAATTATCTATCTCTTCATTCTAGTTCTATTATTCATCCTTTAATTTTATATTTAAAATACTTTAAAATTTGTATATTTTTTAAGTAACTTTAAGAACATTTCAATTATTTTAACAGAAAAAGATATTATCATGAGAGATTCGTTTAGTAGTTGCCTTCCTTGCCATTAGGATTAAACTTCAGTCTTTTCGAATCAACTAACAATATAGTATTCAAAGTTAGATCAATATATATGATACAAATTTGATTTTAACAAATTTAATTATACTCACTTGTTACACTTTTTAATCCATTAACTTATTCCATAAGCAGTGAAAGTGGCATTATATTTTCTACTATAATAAAATAATTTACACAGTTGCGTAAAAGTGAAGCATCTATGTGTTTTTATTGTTATAAATGTGAAGTCATTTCATCACCTAACACCTAAGTTATACCACGTCTCAATCACAAACTAGTTTTTATTGCTTTATGGCATTCAAAAGTATCGAATATCGTAGCGTTTCTAGCGATGGAAAATGTGAAATGACTTTGGCAGAATTCAAGAGATGGTTGAAGAAATTCGATGAAAATAAGGATGGAAAGATTAGCAAAGAAGATCTCCGGGAGGCAGTCCGATCGAACGGAGGCTGGTTCCGCCGGATAAAGGTCCATCGGGCTGTTAAATCTGCTGATGTTAACGGCGATGGATCCATTGATGAGGATGAAATCATGAACCTCGCGGAGTTCGCGTTGAAGCACTTAGGTATTAGGATTGTGTCTTATTAATTTTCATGTTTGCATGTTTGTAACAATAACTAACTATTTCTGTTGGAGCTTCGATGAACAAAGTTATATTGATATATATATATATATGTGTGTGTGTGTGTGTGTGGCGTTTCAAGGTGGTCACTAGACAATTTCCAACATGTTGTACCACACAAACCAAAACATAAATACATAACCATATCGAATTAATTTTGTAATGATATAATAGTTAACGAGTTCCTTAAAAATGAGAAAAATAACTTCCCTAATAAAATAAAATAAAACCAAGTTTCACACGTGTGTCCTACCCACCCTCCACCACTCCATACCCTGTAGTAAGAAATTCACTTTTTTTTTTTTGAAAAAGATTTTCCTTCGTACCGAACACACTCTAAGCCACCTACAGTAGATTTACTGTTAACTTATGCAACGAAGCTAAATTTTCCATTTAGTTTCACACTCCCTATATTTGCGTAGCCTAAGGCTCTCCTCTCTCTCTCCCTTTTTTGGCCAACACCATTTTCACCGAGTCAAAACCTAAAATATAATGAACAGAAGGAAAGGAGATCAGAAAGTCAGACGAACAACTTCACTATAGGTATAGGTTGAATGTTTTCGTGAGCAGTAAGCAGCATATCTCCCCTTATTTTGGGAAAGCTAGTGGCCGCGTGTGAATTTTTTCAAGGCAAAGGGTAGCCTGATTCAATATTGTTGTTTGCTCTGATCCAATCGAGGTGGTTTTCATTTACCAACATTCTAAAATCCTATGAATGAGAACTTGATCTAAAGTACTCTTATATTACTAGCAATTAAAAGTTCTGAGACACAATTTTCTTCCAATTAGTTAATGAATCCATAGAGCAGCATATAAAATAAACATACAACTCCAATGTTAAAATTATCCAGCACGAAAACACTACCTCATGGTAACAACACTTTTGCCCATATAACAAGAGTTTAAATAGGTGACCAAAACCTCTGCAGCTTCTTATGAACTATTACAACATTTTACAAAATCCAACTCATTCGATCGTTATGGAACTTATTTGTAATTTCCTCCGAAAATTGTTTATATACATGAACGCAGAGCAAATGAGTAAAAAGCAACTATTGATGCATGCTAGTAACTTCCATGAGCAATAGATACAGTTACAGTGAAGCTGTCTTTGGCTAAGCCAAAGAATGAAGCTGTGTAGTTTAGAGTATGTAATTACCAACTCGTCTCTTTATGCAAATAAAGTAAAAGGAGAGAAAAATTACAACATAGGTTCGCATTGTGAGTCCACTCACACGTGTTTTCTCTTAGCATGCGATATGCAGATCAAGAAGCTATTCTCACATAGTCAGCCTCCGTAAGCTGCACATATGAGAAAACAAGACGGACGATCATTAAAATGAATGTAATCGTGAAAATGCTCTGATGCTCCACGTTAAGATAGCTAACTGTGAGGGGAACAATTGAAACTCGAGATATCACAGATTAATATCTCTTTGCTCTATCAAATGCTAAATGGTCAAGTATAAAAAGGGGAAGCCCGGTGTACTAAGCTCGCTCTATGCGCGAGGTCTGGGGAAGAGCCAGACCACAAGAGTCTATAGTACGCAGCCTTACCCTGCATTTCTACAAGAGGCTATTTCCACAGCTCGAACTTGACCGGAGGTCACATGGCAGCAACTTTACCAGTTACGTCAAGGCTCTCCCCTTCTATATGGTCAAGTATCATCTATGCGAAAAAAGAAAAGCTAAGAAATCCAACCTGCTCACTGAGGATATGGGTGGAAACAAGTCATTAACACAACCATGTAGACAGGAGTATGACATTGTATCTGTGTTGCGCTTTAGAACAATTTGACCCTGTACACCATCATAATAATATCATCAAAAAACTGCTACTTGCAAAAGGTCCATTACATTTGACTTCTACATACCTTTGAATTGATGGTGAAGATTTTTCCTTCAGGTATTTCAACCTTGAGGTAGCAGATCTCGTCAGTGTCCCTGTTCCCAAAACCAGCATAAAACGGATTCCTATCATAAGGGAACAATGCCTTGATTTCCTGCAATTTGAAAGTCGATACTCAATATGTTATAATCTATAATTTTTGCCAAAGCTAAGATGACCTAAGATGAATTGCCGAAAGTTAGTCACTAAAACGTCTACACAGCCCTAAAGAAGTTGCAAACATTATTATTCCAAGAGAAAATCTCTGGTAAAAAGGAAGGGGGGGGGGGGGGGGGGGGGNTGAAGCACCAAAAGAGAAAGCGGTGTTGCATTTATCGTGAGAGACGTTTCCCACTCCAAGTTATGATTTCAAGTTTTATCTTATTATACAATCTGTCTTGTGATTATTTATTATATTAATCACATCTGGAGATGTTTCTGCACAGCCATATTTTAAGCGTAGAACACACCAAACAACCCAACTTCTCATCCACCTTAAACAGGAGTAAGTAGATGTAAGTTGTTTATTCCTTTAAATGACAAAAGCACTCTATCAGAAGCAGATCATCACTAGGTTGCAGCAATAGTCCAAGGCCTCCCCAGCCTCGCGGCTTTGGCAGGCATGCAGAACTTCTTTGCTTAATATACTAAAAATACTATAAGGAAAAAAAATGAATCAAGAATTGACCTGTAAGCAAGCAATTTTGAATTCCTGCGGAGCTCTTTTAACCACTGCAAAAGATAAAAGAGTTAGATGCATCTTTCAATCATTCTTTTAGCAATATCCGAAGAACTTCTTCTGGGAGAATTTACTTCAAATATCCTACTACTAAATCAGAAACTGCAAGCACGGAAGTTGAAGTTGAAAAGCACAAGGAAATAGCACCTTTCACATTTTTAGCTCATTCCCAAAAGCATGAAACTAGCAGTCCACTGAACTTATAATGTCTTACGCATTCTAAATGCTTAGTGCTGTTAATACAGTTTGAAGCAACAATCCTTCTTTTTCTATGCAAGGGTAAATAGGTTGTCTACGGCAGGACAGTTACAAAGTGCAAAAATGACTCGAGAATAAGAAAGGACTTAAGAACATGAGAATGATGGAACAGTCGGAAAATTTCCAACAATTGATGCTATGAAACTTCCATGCATCACTACCATTTTTGCTAGAGTAGATAATTTCAACTATGAAATAGTTGTTACCACTTCAGGATTTAGCTCCATGTTCTAAGCACTTAAACGAAAGATCAAGCTAATAAAAACCGGAGCAGTAACTGAACAATTGGCACTATGGAGATGTTAAAATATGAGGTAGTGAGATTGGCGTTACAATGCAAATATGTTTAACAAAAATGAGTGGTAGTAAACAATTAGCACCAGCAAAAACTTACTTCTCCTTCAAAGATATGCCTGCATCACCAATTGAAAAATTATATAATGAAAGAAAGTGCAACATGACACTATAAATAAATTTCTAAAAGAAAAACAGATTTATATTAGCTTTTTATTCTACCCAGATGTTGTAAGATGATTGTGTTTTATTCTATTTATCATGGTTCACACAAATACGGGAAAACAGAATATTACCAACTCAATTGGATATAGTTTAGAGCAATGAAGAATTAAAGGGAAAACTCTTCACAGAATAAAGAAAGGAACAACCTTCTCTATATAGAGAAAGAAAAAGCCCATCAGGAGATGTGACAACTGGTCCTTCCGGTAATCCCTTTCCATCCTGCAATTATCAAAAACACAAAAGATGATGTCAAACTAATGGATGAGGAGAAAAAGGAAATGTACACTTAAGATAAAATACCTGCATAAGATTAAACAGGAATTGTCTAGTTAGATAGGCCTGTGATATAGAACGTGCACTCAAGAAAAGCAATTGATAGCCGTTCTCCTGCAGCAAGAAGACAAGATCATACACTCTTATCCTACTATCAGAGGAAAACCAAACGATATATTTAAATAGAGTAAGTCTAGAAACATTTTGAACCTTAGCAGTCATTGCAAAAGCGCAAAATATGTGTTCCCAATATAATGAACATTCTTTTTTTTTTTAACCAGTACAGTGTAAAGACCACTCTTGTACTAAAGACCTGGATCTAGTAACAATTTACTTGCCATAACTATGAAATTGGCAGCATACATTCTCAAGGTTAATCTGAATAAACCTCCTAAAAAAGGGAGAAGAGAAAATGAATCAAGTCTACAAACCTTGATAGCCGATAAGAGATGTGCAACACCTGTCTGTGACCAATCCCTCCCCACCAAAGGCATGAACTGTCCTAGAACATCAGATCTGTTTAATTGAGAAAAACTATCACACATCAGGCAGAAACAAAGGAAAAATATGATCTACATTTATTAGCTATATATATTAAACAACTCAAACAGAAGTCTAGCATTCTTGTTCACTAAGGAGCCAATAACCAAGAGGCGAACCAACATAAGTTCAATGAGGAGCAAAGGAAACCAGCATAGAAAATTTTAGAGCAGGGAAATGACTAAAGGTAAGAAAGTTGCAATCAATCTGGAAAAGGAACACGTCATGTACGGTTTAAGCAAGTGCATAACAAGAAACAAAGAGAAAGGGGGCAAAAGTAACTAGAAATGACAGTTGTTATCTGTTTCTATGCCATTTTTGATGGAAACACACAACATAGAGTCATAGGGTTGCATTCTATCAAGAAGTCTTGCAGCTATATTTAGCGTCTGCACAAGTTAGAACATAGGAGCCAAGCCAGACACATCAAATGTTTCATTGACTCGGCTAAATTTCATCCCGATTGGAGCCTGGAGACCAATGAAGAAGGGCCAGATCCTTCATTTCCAACCTTCTGATAACTATTAACTTCAAGTTGCACTGTCAGATAACCCCTATTTCCCTAGAAAATGTTTCAAGGTCATATAGTATACACTATGGATGTGGTTGCAACATATAAATGGTTGGCAGTTTGCACCTCTCATAGTAATTACCCACCTTGGTGTAAAAAAGATTGTCTTATATTCTTTGCCAAAATAGCATCCCCTGTCCTAGATAAAAAATCTTCTCTTCAACCATTAATTACTTTTTGAACACTACTATTATAGCTAAAATTATCAAAACAATAGAAAAAGAATATTGCAAAAGTTAAAGAGGACCCACTTTCTATAGGTGCATAAAAAATAATAAATCCTAAGCTGATACTCTTATGCCTCATAAGTCTCACTTTTGACCGAAAGTCGAAGCAATATTGGACATAAGATAACATGTAGCACTTCAAGATCTAGAAAATTGATACAACACAACAATACTACAAGTTGGAGCTTTTTCCCCTCCAAAATATTGAAATGATTAAGAATATTGTGATAAAAGATCAACTCTTGAAAAGTATCAAATGACAATTCTTTGGGGGGAAAATCAAGAATGACAGAAGTACTACTATGATATGAAATGCACTATTTGAAGGTTTCAGTTCCGGCATAAGATCATAGAGGGAGAGAAGACGAGCAAGATGTATCTTAACAAAAGTATTTGCTTTCTCCATGAATCACAATCAATACCTAGTTTGATGGACTCGGGAATTGATAAATTTCAGCAATTATATCAAAGCTTGTAATCCTAATGTGCCTCAGAAGGGCTAAGAATCTCCTAATCATGTAAAGGATGGATCTTGAATTGAAGTCTTGGACAACCATAGGTCATTATCAGATTAAGTTCATAATTAGTTTATGACTGGAGTAGGCTGCTTGGTGTGCAGTGAGTGACATGAGCTTTTTCAGCATTGATTTTCGTAGTTTTTGAATTCATTTCTAGTTATATTACCATTGTGTGCAACTCTATGCAACATTTAACGGACAAAGTCGGTGGTAAACATAGAAAAAGCTCCAAGTTTGGGATTCAAAGTTCTCTTTCGAAAGTAGAAAAGATAAAAATCTCAACTTCATATCTATTTGTAAACCCACTTTTCTCTACAATTAATTATGTATCAACTCTACTCTTAATCTCCCAAGACAAACTACGAA
>NW_026025112.1:0-202 GCF_019186545.1 Solanum stenotomum
GTGCATATTTAATAAGGATAAAAATTAGAAACACAAGAAGAAGGAACGACAGGAAGCAAAAGTTCAGAACGTTAACTATTAAATTTATAGGTTTTCAATTAAGAAAGATATGTAGTAATTTATTAGGATTATGAATAAATACAAGATTTTAGTAACAGTTAAAATTTTCTTACTGTGCCGCTGATCTAAGAGTTCCTAGATT
>NW_026025113.1:0-479 GCF_019186545.1 Solanum stenotomum
GAACCCCCCTTCGACTAGTTCGTATGTTTAATCCTTTGGATTTTGAACCCCCTTATTGAAAATTATGGTTCTGCCACTGGTCACCGCTGCGTGGAATTCCTGTTCCATCACGTAATTGGAGAGTTTTTTCTTGACTTCTATTTTTATTATTATGGATTTATCTACAGTTTAATTCATTGATTTTGATTTGGAGAATGACAATATGCTAATTTTATGTATTAAACCCTAGTGTGAAGATAAAATATTATATTTATTTGACAACGTTTGTATTAAAGTAAACTAGTATATATATATATATATATATATATATATATATATATTCGCGGATAATATTGCAATATTATATTTAAGTGTATTAGAATGTGTGACTTACAAGTTTGAGTCAGTCAAAATTACAGTATTTTTTTGTGTGATTAATTAACTTAGTTAGAAAATCAAATATAATTATTTAACTCGTACTTCAACTTATAATAACTAAA
>NW_026025114.1:0-9952 GCF_019186545.1 Solanum stenotomum
GATGGGAAGTTAGCTTAATTGTACTACTGCCACTACCACAAAAAAATCCAGTTGATTCATATTCAAACTTATTAGCCGAGCCAAGTTACGAACCTTTCTTAATGGAATATAATCAAACAGTAATAGTATAATATCAGCCATATTTTATCTGCACATGTCAAACAACCTTAAGAGACGAAAAAATGGAAGAAACAAGGAAAGCGGATATTTCCGTGATCTCAAGACAAATTGATGTTTGGGTAACAAGTCTCCGTCCGAAGACTAAGACTAAACATGAGGCTTTTTCTACAAAATTTAAAATGATGGATTCTTTTGTATGAAATATAAACCCAAACTGAAGAATTTGGATGATTCCAAATTATAATCCCAAATCACACAAATATTATAAAGATGGTACTAACACAAATCCAATCACAGTCATCACAAAAATGACCCCTGAAGATACTATTTCACAAATATATTCTTTTCTAGAAAAGCAAACTTTAAATGTCCAGTGCAACAATCCAAGATTTGTATTTTCCAGCAAAGTGCAAGTTTTGCTCGTCATTCCGAAGATAAAACAAATTTTGCACTAGATCAAAACAACAATAATAACAACTACTAAAATGTGATTTTCACATAGTAAACCAACTATGGCGACAACACGCCAAAGCACACAAAGGGGAATAACCAAATTCGAGCAAGATTCAATATCAAACAGACGAAGAGAATTCAAATAAAAGCACGAATCGAGGACAACGAAGAAGATAAAACATAAAAAGTGAAGAACAAATAAAATCATTACCTCAAAAACAAAGCAATCACTTAAGAGAATATGCATACGATAAACCCAAAAGATGAAAAAAAAATATACCGACAAGGAGACGAAGCACAAGGGAGTAAAATCCATGGAAACTGTGAAAATTGTACATGACTCCTTATCTGTAAGCAGAAACCAGAACACAGTTTGAACCAAAGGAAAACAAGAATGACCAAATTGTCCTGTGATGAAATAGCCTTGTCGACCATGAGACCTACAGAAAACGCCCAAATTCAATTAAAACACACCAATTATCATGCATGAGAAAACGAAGCTCAAATAACCAACAGGCAAGATTCAACAAAGAAAGAAACCTCCAGATGAAAGTATCACAGACAAACACAGAGGAATCACTGAGAAGAAGACAGAGACGATATGGCGGTTCCTATATGAGAAGCACTGTATTGAGCAGTACCAGAATCAACAACACGGGTAGTTGCACTTGAAAGGATGAAAACAGTGAAGCAGGCATGTTGACCAAGAGCAGCTTACTCTTAGCGTCTATATATTAGTAATTAGTAAAATTAGTAAATTAGTAATAAGTGTAGTAAAATATGTTTGTTTATTTTTACTTGGTTATAATTATTGTCCCAAATAGTATCATAGTAACAAATTATTAATATGAAATCGAAAAAGTAAATTATATAATTTGGACGGCGAAATGGTCCGATGGACCCTTGTGTACTAGTATGAGTTTGTATTTTGAACCCTTTTACTTAACCATTTACCAACTGAACCCTTAAACTCAATGAAACTCAGCATTTTAAACCCCTTTGGCCTTGTGTGAACTTCAAACGCACAAAAAAAATGACATGTCATCACCCACATCAGATTTTATATGACACGTCACGTATTATTTAATTTTTTAAAATAAATTATTTTTTTCTTCTATTTCACTCATCTTCATCTTCATATCACTTGACCAACACATGTAAAACCCTTTTCTCCATGGATGCCAATAAATCACCATTAAAGTATTTCAATATATTATAATATTTATACACAATTTTATCCAACAGACTTCATCTAATTTACATTCAACAGTTACTTTTATCCTTTCAAAACTACCGGATCTTTGTCACTTTACCCTAGAAAATGGAAAATAAAGATAAATCAAGAACAATAACAGATTTAAAGAAGGAGCACTAAAATTGCTAACAATTTTAACAACAAAAAGAGTTCAAAATACTCATTAGACATATTTCTTCCGTGGATTTGGGTATTGCACCAATTTTCTCGATTTTCCTTTGCTCATTTTGTTCTCATTTTTTGCACGATCTCGTTTCTAATTTGGGAAAGAAAAAATGAAAAAGGAAAAAGAGAAAAAGAACTGGAAAGGAGTGGAGGAAGGGAGAACGAAAGGAATGGGGGATTGGGTGGGGGAAGATCAGGGACGGTGAAAGAAATGGGGATCCTTTTTCTTCTAATTATTTTTAGTCTAAATTTTTATTTTCACGCTCCTTTTTTGCGTGAAATCACGTACTTATGCCAACTCAACAATTAAGTTGCCACATAAGTTTGGTCAATGGTCAGAAGAGTTTAAGATGGTGAATTTTATTGAGTTAAAGGGTTCAGTTGACAACGAGTTAAGTAGAAACGTTCAGAATACAAACACATACAAGTGCAAGGGTCTATCTGACCATTTCGCCTATTTGGACTTCAGAAAAACTATGTGGAAAGTACAACAAACTACTCTCTTTTCACATTTAATTAATTAATCTAAGATAACTTTTTATATATTACGTATTTATAAAAATAGTACTAAAAAATAAAGTGAAGTATTTAGTTGTTGTTTGAGAAGGTGATCATATGGAGAAGTTTTAGCAATAAAGTTTGCTGACCTTTGNCCTGTTCACTCACTTGTTCTGGTTCAACTGTTTGTTTTCTTTTGCTTCCTTCTTAGATATTGATTGTGTATGGTGCTGCTGGAAGAGAATGTGTGGTATTTTCTTTTTCAACGCATGATTGGATATATAATTTTGTAGCAGTTGCGTTTGAAGTACGGGCAAATTTTTTCTTGGCTCGAATAGAGAAGATCTTGTTGAAAAAGCTTGCGTGTCCATCTTTCATAGGTGGACAGTTGCTCTAGGAGAGTGAAAAAATCATTTTGGTAAGTTTGTTATGTAAAAATTATATATATTGTTTAGTTAGGACGTATACCTTAGTGGAAGCTCTTTCATAAATTTGTTTTGCAGTTAGCGATAATAGTTTTTCTCCTTCTTTGTTCATAATCATCCCAGTTGTTGAGCCAGAGCTATCTTTGAGATTTACATCAAATCGACACCTGTGTTATTGTATGGTTAAAATACTATTATTTGTTATTAAAAATTAAAAGAAATTGATATTGTTGGTGTAGTAATAAAGTACCTGGGGATGAGCATCTTATGTTGGTTGCAATTCATACAGTGAATTTTTATGATGATTGGATAACGGACTTCTTGTCCACAATTGGAACATACCAAAACATAGCATCTCTTTTGGTCACTTGGGAATGACATTTTTACTTCAATTGAGAATGTTTGTCCCTGTATTAAGAAAAGAATGAATGTAAGTATTTGTAGTAAGTTTTATCATTAAATAATGAATGCATTTTTTACTAACATCTTCTTCGGATTCAGTGTTTGCAATGACTTCTTCATCTACTGGAATGGTGATGAGAGATCCAGATTTGGATGTGCTCCTCAAAGTAAATGAAGTAAGTGTCCCTTTGTTCTCTGTGACCCTGCAGATAATCTCAAAGAAGGTTCATTGCTGGTAATGATAATTTGATATGTAAAAAAAAAGACAGTGAGAACATATTCAGGAGTGGACCATGCTTGTAGTTGCTCGCGTTGTGGATAAAGTGGACCAATTGGTATTGTTGTGTTGAATTTGGTCGTCAATGATACACCTACGTTTATTACATTAGATATTAATAAGTTTGAACTTGGAGAGGAATTATCATTCAAAGTAAGTATATTAAGACTAATCAGTCATTACTGAACTTAATCAATTAAGCAAAATCAGCATCACAAACAAAGAGTATGTTCCATTAGCAAGGAACAAGGGAGGCAAATAGAGTTCTATATATCTAAAAGAAGGTTCACATGCAATAATATGAAGGTAAGAATTAATACTTATACATATACAAGTAATATAGCTATAACATGAAGTTTCAGTAGCTAACAATCTTTATGTTGACAATGAATCACCAAATAGAGATATCATAATTCATAGGAGGTAAATTAAGACAAAGGAATATTAGCAAATGAAATGGGTGAAGAAGATATAAAGGACAAAGCGGCTTCATTTAGTGTTGTTCTCATTACTGACAGTTAACAATTTCATACAGTTTCAACGTAATAACATATTCAGTGTGGTTGCACAAATGGGGTGTGTGGAGGGTAGATTATACATAGACCTTATCCCTAGGTCACGCCAAAATGCTATTGAAATAATGTCACCACAGCTTAGTTTACGTGTTGCCTTAGGTACTGCATGATATGATGACAAGAAGCATCATCATAAAAGCAAGACCAAAAATAAAAAGTTGTGTCTCCTGTGTTGCTGGAGGCGGTACTACTGTGCAAATGAGCTCCAAAAAAATCTAAAAGAGTGATTCACTGCTTAGGTTCTCTTTTCCTTATATTGAGGGAGAGGGGGTCCATGCTACTCAAACTCAAAGGAGAACATCAAAAAGATATGAACAGTAACATGGCTGATTTACTAAAAACTCCATATCTACAAAACCAAGTAGATGATCTACAAATACAAGCAACAAATTCATTAACCACAAAATTCAGAAATACAAAAAAGCTAAAATATTCACTTATTGATAGCAGAAACAAGGAATGTTTTACAACGCTTTTAACAAAACATACTGTCTCAGCTAATGAGCATCATCTAAATTGTTGTCCAACAACAAGCCTTCTACAGGTTCAGTCCATCCCACAGCATCAATCCCATGTACTAAATCAGTATCATATCTAGTCCCTTCACTATCATGTCCAAAAGTAGCAATCCATTCCAAAGAAGAAATCCATTGTCCAGCAGCCAATGTAGAATACTGTTCAACAACAGGCAATATCCTCCCAAAAGGGCAGTCTGAAGATCATTCCCTCCAGCAAGATCAGTCTCACGTCCAGTCTCTTCCACAACCTCAGTTCCCATGTACTAAATGGGCATCAGTCTCATATCTAGTGCCTTCACTATCATGTCCAAAAGTAGCAGTCCATTCCAAAGGAGTCCTTTGTCCAACAGTCAATGTAGAGTAATGTTGAACAACATGAATAGCATATCCTCCCAAAAGGGCAGTCCGATCCAAATCACTACTTGTCTCATCTAAACTTAACTTTTTTGTCGGTACAACACCAGATGAACAAGTCAACAACCGCTGACAAAGGCAAGTAACAGTAGACATAGAAGCTAAAATAAACCAAACATAAACTAATTAAAAATTTACACAAAATAGAAAGTATGACACCTAAAAATGAATTAGCAGAAAAGTTACCTCTAAACAATTTTGTTAGGACATTGTCCCTAGAAGCTCTAGTCCTATAAGCAGGTATTTTGACAATGGTCTCATCAATCAGTTTAAAACTATCAATTGATACTCCAACCTCCACCCTTTTTTTTCGTTATTGCCTTACTATACTCTAATACTAAATCAATATAATAAACTGAAACATTATTACTAAAGAAATTCTTAACACTTTCATCAGAATCCATTAGATAGAGTTGATCTAAAATTTTGATCTAAGGATGTAATTGAAAACTTAGCCTCTACTATCCAGCCAAATGCTACTATAACATATTTTTTTAGTTTTACCAAAATATAGGTAAATTAAAAGAAAATGGGACTGTTCCACGACCATTAACTAATCTGGCCACCACAAATTTTGTATGATCTGCAATTACAATAAAAATTAAAAAGTTAGATCATGTTTAAAGTCAAAATAAAACAGAATAAAAGAGTTGGAGTTACCATTAGGTTGTTCTTCACATATTATAATTATTTTTCCTTTGTCTTTTGAAGGATCATGTGTAGGAAGTGTAGGCATAGGGTCATGTGTAGGAAGTGTAGACACAATCAAATTATACCACAACGAGAAAAGGAATAGATTAAAACTGTGTACCCAACCTTATGAAAAAATAAAACAAGATATAAATAAAAATAAAAATTTATATTAAAGAATTACTTAATCAAAAAAATGTTAACCTGCAATTGATCTTTGATTAATTTGTACTCCTCAATTGAAAAATCTGCATTGGTATGGTTCGTAAGGAGTTCTAAAACTCCAATACAATCAGTACTGGACAATTTGAAAATAGGGAAAAATTTTGATGCATTAATATTGAATTGTTTAGCCAAATGTAGATGCAAAAAAATCTGAATTGTTAGAGAATGCGTGGGTATTTTGTTTAAAAGTTTTGGCGATTTGTTTTTTCCTAGATTGTTAAGACGCAAGATGGGAAGAACTATAAACCACTGCATAAAGTGAATTCTTGGCAGTGAGTTGTGTGTCATCATCAGAGAAACCAAAACTAAATTAAGCTAGTTTCAAGAAACCTCCATGGTAAGCACTGTGGTGAAACAAATTGAACATCATATTATACATAGTTGCATATAATTGTTCATCCTCATCTGAAAAATGTAAACACAAGGGTAAAATGTCTACAGAAGATGTAAAGGAGTAATTTTTCACAAGTGACACATAATCTGTCCATAAAAATATGTATAGAAGATGTAAAGGAATAAAAAAAGATCTAAGTTGGAAAGATAACTATTTGGCACCCTAAACTCTTATAGGATAAATAAGAGTCATTGAGACTTTAAACTGCTGCAATTTCAATTGTCTTGTAACTCTAAAAGACTACTTTGTCATTATAGTTCTCTTGGAATTCTAAAAGACTGCTTTGCAATTTCAATTAACTCTAAAACGAGAGAGATAGAGAGTAAATTTATGGAAAAAAATAATTTTTCTAAATTACTTTTTTTTCAGAGAGTAAATTTTCTCTTGGAACTCTAAAAGACTGCTTTGCAATTTCAATATTTTTTCTAAATTACTTTTTTTCAATTTTTAGAGTTAATTGAAATTGCAAAGCAAACTTTTAGAGTTCCACAAGAAAATTTACTCTCTCAAAAAAGTAATTTAGAAAAAAAAAATCCATAAATTTACTACTCTTTATCTCTCTCATTTTAGAGTTAAATTGATATTGCAAAGCAGTCTTTTAGAGTTCCAAGAGAATTGTAATGGCAAAGTAGTCTTTTAGAGTTACAAGACAATTGAAATTGCAGTAGTTTAAAGTCTCAATGACTCTTATTTATCCTATAAGAGTTTAGGGTCCCAATTAGTTATCTTTCCAACTTGCTAGAAATTTTTTTTTATTCCTTTACATTGGACAAATTATGTGTCATTTTATGCTTATGAAAAATTATTCATTTACATCTTACGTAGACATTTTAACCCTTGTGTTCTACAATTTTTTCAGATGAGGATTAACAATTATATGCAGCTATGTATAATATGATGTTCAATCTATTTAACCACAGTGCTTATTCTACCATGGCTGTTTCAAAAAACAACTTAATTCAGTTTTGGTTTCCCTCTCATGATGATGACACAAAACTCACAGCCAAGAATTCACCTTATGCAATGGCTTATAGTTCTTCCCATCTTCCATCTTATAGAAAACAATCTAGGAAAAAATAAATAGTCAAAACTTTTAAACAAAATACCTACACATTCTCTAACCATTCAGATTTTTTGCATCTAGATTTAGCTAAACAATTCAATATTAATGCATCAAAAAATTTCCCTATTTTGTACTAGAGTTTTAGAACTCCTTACCACTCATACAAATGCAGATTTTCCAATCGAGGAGTACAAATTAATCAAAGAACAATTGCAGGTTAACATTTTTGTGATTAAGTAATTCTTTAATATAAATTTTTATTTTTTATTTATGCCTTGTTTTATTTTTCCAGAAGGTTGGGTACACAGTTTTAATCTATTCCTTTTCTCCTTGGTGGTCTGATAATTTGACTGTGTCTACACTTCCTACACATAACCCTGTGTCTACACTTCCTACACATGACCCTTCAAAAGACAAAGGAAAAGAAATTATAATATGTCAAGCACAACCTAATGGTAACTCCAGCTCTTTTATTCTGTTATATTTTGACTTTAAACATGATCTAACTTTTCCATTTTTATTGTAATTGCAGATCATACAAAATTTGTGGTGGTCAAATTAGTTGATGGTCGTGGAACAGCCTCATTTTCTTTTAATTCTACATATACTTTGGTAAAACTAAAAAAATATGTTATAGTAGCATTTGGCTGGACAGTAGAGACTAAATTTTCAATTACAGCCTTGCATCAAAATTTAGATCAACTCTTTCTAATGGACTCTGATGAAAGTGTTAAGAATTTCTTTAGTAATAATTTTTCAGTTTATTATATTGATTTAGTATTAGAGTATAGGAAGGCAATAACTAGAAAAAAAAGGGCGGAGGTTGGAGTATCAATTGATAGTTTTAAACTGATTGATGAGACCATTGCCAAAATACAAGTTTATAGGACCAGAGCTTCTAGGGACAATGTTCTAACAAAATTGTTTAGAGATAACTTTTCTGCTAATTCATTTTTAGGTGCCATAATTTCTATTTTGTGTAAATTTTTAATTAGTTTATGTTTGGTTTATTTTAGCTTCTATGTCTACTGTTACTTGCCTTCGTCAACGGTTGTTGACTTGCTCATCTGGTGTTGTACCGACATAAAAGTTCCGTGTAGGTGAGACAAGTAGTGATTTGGATCGGACTGCCCTTTTGGGAGGATATCCTATTCTTGTTGTTCAACATTACTCTACATTGGCTGCTGGACAAAGGACTCATTTTTTGGAATGGACTGCTACTTTTGGACATGATAGTGAAGGCACTAGATATGGGACTGATCCTCATTTAGTACATGGGACTAAGGTTGTGGAAGGGACTGGACATGGGACTGATCTTGTTGGAGGGACTGATCTTCAGACTACCGTTTTGGGAGGGATATGATATGCCTGTTGCTGAACATTACTCTACATTGGATGCTAGACAAGGGATTCCGTCTTTGAAATGGACTGCTACTTTTGAACATGATAGTGAAGGGACTAGATATGGGACTGATACTGATTTAGTGCATGGGACTGATGTTGTGGAAGGGACTGGACATAGGACTGATCTTGTGGGAGAGACAGATCTTGTGAAATGGACTGATCTTATGGGATGGATTGAACATGTAGAAGGCTTGTTGTTGGACAACAATTTAGATGATGCTCATTAGCTGAGACAGTATGTTTTGTTAAAAGCGTTGTAAAACATTCCTTGTTTCTGTTATCAATAAGTGAATATTTTAGCTTTTTTGTATTTCTGAATTTTGTGGTTAATGAATTTGTTGCTTGTAGTTGTAGATCATCTACTTGGTTTTGTAGATATGAAGTTTTTAGTAAATCAGTCATGTTATTGTTCATATCTTCTTGATGTTTTCAAATGTTCTCCTTTGAGTTTGAGTAGCATGGACCCCCTCTCCCTCAATATAAGGAAAAGAGAACCTAAGCAGTGAATCACTCTTTTGGATTTTTTTGGAGCTCATTTGCACAGTAGCACCCGCCTCCAGCGACACAGGAGAATCATTCTTTATTTTTGGTCTTGCTTTTATGATTATGCTTCTATAAACGTAAAGTTTCTAACTTCTTTTTATATGAGGAATTGATGGTGGTGTTCGGACCAACTTGTGCACACCTCGATTATCTCATCAAGTATTATTACCTCCCGCCAGCATAGTAAATAACAACAAACACTCTAACTTTATTGAGTATTAATTCAACATTGTATAATTATTTTGTATCCATATTATACCAAGAACTCTTTGACATGAATACTGCCCTCGAGGACGTGTACAAGAAGGTCTTTGGTTAAAAGTGGAGACTAAAATTGTAATTCAAAAGGTTTCAGTAAATACATGCTTAGCATAACGAACTCCTACCATCTAAATATCTTCTCATCTTCACAATTAAGAAGATCCTGTCTTCTTTCTAGGTAAAAGCCAAAAGAAAATGCTTTAGTCTAAAGTGTTTTTTAACTTTCAAGAAATACAATGATCCATCTCACCAAAACAAAAATTAATTCTC
>NW_026025114.1:10562-30354 GCF_019186545.1 Solanum stenotomum
GAGTTGGTGGCTCCAGTTTCTGCTTCATTTTGAGTGATGATGATTCAGCCTGTTCACTCACTTGTTCTGGTTCAACTGTTTGTTTTCTTTTGCTTCCTTCTTAGATATTGATTGTGTATGGTGCTGCTGGAAGAGAATGTGTGGTATTTTCTTTTTCAACGCATGATTGGATATATAATTTTGTAGCAGTTGCATTTGAAGTACGGGCAAATTTTTTCTTGGCTCGAATAGAGAAGATCTTGTTGATAAAGCTTGCGTGTCCATCTTTCATAGGTGGACAGTTGCTCTAGGAGAGTGAAAAAATCATTTTGGTAAGTTTGTTATGTAAAAATTATATATATTGTTTAGTTAGGACGTATACCTTAGTGGAAGCTCTTTCATAAATTTGTTTTGCAGTTAGGGATAATAGTTTTTCTCCTTCTTTGTTCATAATCATCCCAGTTGTTGAGCCAGAGCAATCTTTGAGATTTACATCAAATCGACACCTGTGTTATTGTATGGTTAAAATACTATTATTTGTTATTAAAAATTAAAAGAAATTGATATTGTTGGTGTAGTAGTAAAGTACCTGGGGATGAGCATCTTATGTTGATTGCAATTCATATAGTGAATTTTAATGATGATTGGATAACGGACTTCTTATCCACAATTGGAACATACCAAAACATAGCATCTCTTTTGGTCACTTGGGAATGACATTTTTACTTCAATTGAGAATGTTTGTCCCTGTATTAAGAAAAGAATGAATGTAAGTATTTGTAGTAAGTTTTATCATTAAATAATGAATGCATTTTTTACTAACATCTTCTTCGGATTCAGTGTTTGCAATTCATCTACTGGAATGGTGATGAGAGATCCAGATATGGATGTGCTCCTCAAAGTAAATGAAGTAAGTGTCCCTTTGTTCTCTGTGACCCTGCAGATAATCTCAAAGAAGGTTCATTGCTGGTAATGTTAATTTGATATGTAAAAAAAAGACAGTGAGGACATATTAAGGAGTGGACCATGCTTGTAGTTGCTCGCGTTGTGGATAAAGTGGACCAATTAGTATTGTTGTGTTGAATTTGGTCATCAATGATACACCTACGTTTATTACATTAGATATTAATAAGTTTGAACTTGGAGAGGAATTATCATTCAAAGTAAGTATATTAAGACTAATCAGTCATTACTGAACTTAATCAATTAAGCAAAATCAGCATCACAAACAAAGAGTATGTTCCATTAGCAAGGAACAAGGGAGGCAAATAGAGTTTTATATATCTAAAAGAAGGTTCACGTGCAATAATATGAAGGTAAGAATTAATACTTATACATATACAAGTAATATAGCTATAACATGAAGTTTCAGTAGCTAACAATCTTTATGTTGACAATGAATCACGAAATAGAGATATCATAATTCATAGGAGGTAAATTAAGACAAAGGAATATTAGCAAATGAAATGGGTGAAGAAGATATAAAGGACAAAGCGGCTTCATTTAGTGTTGTTCTCATTACTGACAGTTAACAATTTCATACAGTTTCAACGTAATAACATATTCAGTGTGGTTGCACAAATGGGGTGTGTGGAGGGTAGATTGTACATAGACCTTATCCCTAGGTCACGCCAAAATGCTATTGAAATAATGTCACCACAGCTTAGTTTACGTGTTGCCTTAGGTAATGCATGATATGATGACAAGAAGCATCATCATAAAAGCAAGACCAAAATAAAAAGTTGTGTCTCCTGTGTTGCTGGAGGCGGGTGCAACTGTACAAATGAGCTCCGAAAAAATCTAAAAGAGTGATTCACTGCTTAGGTTCTCTTTTCCTTATATTGAGGGAGAGGGGGTCCATGCTACTCAAACTCAAAGGAGAACATCAAAAAGATATGAACAGTAACATGGCTGATTTACTAAAAACTCCATATCTACAAAACCAAGTAGATGATCTACAAATACAAGCAACAAATTCATTAACCACAAAATTCAGAAATACAAAAAAGCTAAAATATTCACTTATTAATAACAGAAACAAGGAATGTTTTACAACGCTTTTAACAAAAAATATTGTCTCAGCTAATGAGCATCATCTAAATTGTTGTCCAACAACAAGCCTTCTACAGGTTCAGTCCATCCCACAGCATCAATCCCATGTACTAAATCAGTATCATATCTAGTCCCTTCACTATCATGTCCAAAAGTAGCAAAAAGAAGAAATCCATTGTCCAGCAGCCAATGTAGAGTATCGTTCAACAACAGGCAATATCTTCCCAAAAGGGCAATCTGAAGATCAATCCCTCCAGCAAGATCAGTCTCACGTCCAGTCTTTTCCACAACCTCAGTTCCGATGTACTAAATGGGCATCAGTCCCATATCTAGTGCCTTCACTATCATGTCCAAAAGTAGCAGTCCATTCCAAAGAAGGAGTCATTTGTCCAACAGTCAATGTAGAGTAATGTTGAACAACATGAATAGCATATCCTCCCAAAAGGGCAATCCGATCCAAATCACTACTTGTCTCATCTAAACGTAACTTTTTTGTCGGTACAACACCAGATGAGCAAGTCAACAACCGCTGACGAAGGCAAGTAACAGTAGACATAGAAGCTAAAATAAACCAAACATAAATTAATTAAAAATTTACACAAAATAGAAAGTATGACACCTAAAAATGAATTAGCAGAAAAGTTACCTCTAAACAATTTTGTTAGGACATTGTCCCTAGAAGCTCTAGTCCTATAAGCAGGTATTTTGACAATGGTCTCATCAATCAGTTTAAAACTATCAATTGATACTCCAACCTCCACCTTTTTTTCCATTATTGTCTTACTATACTCTAATACTAAATCAATATAATAAACTGAAAAATTATTACTAAAGAAATTCTTAACACTTTCATCAGAATCCATTAGATAGAGTTGATCTAAAATTTTGATCCAAGGATGTAATTGAAAACTTAGCCTCTACTATCTAGCCAAATGTTACTATAACATATTTTTTAGTTCTACCAAAGTATAGGTAGAATTAAAAGAAAATGGGACTGTTCCGCGACCATTAACTAATATGGCCACTACAAATTTTGTATGATCTGCAATTACAATAAAAATTAAAAAGTTAAATCATGTTTAAAGTCAAAATACAACAGAATAAAAGAGTTGGAGTTACCATTAGGTTGTTCTTAACATATTATAATTCTTTTTCCTTTGTCTTTGGAAGGGTCATGTGTAGGAAGTGTAGACACAGTCAAATTATCAGACCACCAAGGAGAAAAGGAATAGATTAAAACTGTGTACCCAACCTTATGAAAAAATAAAAATAAAAATTAATATTAAAGAATTACTTAATCAAAAAAATGTTAACCTGCAATTGATCTTTGATTAATTTGTACTCCTCAATTGAAAAATCTGCATTGGTATGGTTCGTAAGGAGTTCTTAAACTCCAATACAATCAGTACTGGACAATTTGAAAATAGGGAAAAATTTTGATGCATTAATATTGAATTGTTTAGCCAAATCCAGATGCAAAAAAATCTGAATGGTTAGAGAATGCGTGGGTATTTTGTTTAAAAGTTTTGGCTATTTGTTTTTTCCTAGATTGTTAAGATGCAAGATGGGAAGAACTATAAGCCATTGCATAAGGTGAATTCTTGGCAGTGAGTTGTGTGTCATCATCATGGGAGGAAAACCAAAACTGAATTAAGCTAGTTTCAAGAAACCTCCATGGTAAGCATTGTGGTGAAACAAATTGAACATCATATTATACATAGCTGCATATAATTGTTCATCCTCACCTGAAAAATGTAAAACACAAGGGTAAATGTCTACAGAAGATGTAAAGGAGTAATTTTTCACAAGTGACACATAATCTGTCCATAAAAATATGTATAGAAGATGTAAAGGAATAAAAAAAGATCTAAGTTGGAAAGATAACTATTTGGCACCCTAAACTCTTATAGGATAAATAAGAGTCATTGAGACTTTAAACTGCTGCAATTTCAATTGTCTTGTAACTCTAAAAGACTACTTTGTCATTATAGTTCTCTTGGAATTCTAAAAGACTGCTTTGCAATTTCAATTAACTCTAAAACGAGAGAGATAGAGAGTAAATTTATGGAAAAAAATAATTTTTCTAAATTACTTTTTTTTCAGAGAGTAAATTTTCTCTTGGAACTCTAAAAGACTGCTTTGCAATTTCAATATTTTTTCTAAATTACTTTTTTTCAATTTTTAGAGTTAATTGAAATTGCAAAGCAAACTTTTAGAGTTCCACAAGAAAATTTACTCTCTCAAAAAAAGTAATTTAGAAAAAGAAAATCCATAAATTTACTACTCTTTATCTCTCTCATTTTAGAGTTAACTGAAATTGCAAAGCAGTCTTTTAGAGTTCCAAGAGAATTGTAATGACAAAGTAGTCTTTTAGAGTTACAAGACAATTTAAATTGCAGTAGTTTAAAGTCTCAATGACTCTTATTTATCCTATAAGAGTTTAGGGTCCCAATTAATTATCTTTACAACTTCCTCAAAAATTTTTTTATTCCTTTACATTGGACAAATTATGTGTCATTTTATGCTTGTGAAAAATTATTCATTTACATCTTCCGTAGACATTTTAACCCTTGTGTTCTACAATTTTCAGATGAGGATTAACAATTATATGCAGCTATGTATAATATGATGTTCAATTTGTTTCACCACAGTGCTTATTGTACCATGGCTGTTTCAAAAAACAACTTAATTCAGTTTTAGCTTCCCTCTCATGATGATGACACACAACTCACAACAAAGAATTCACCTTATGCAATGGCTTATAGTTCTTCCCATCCTCCATCTTATAGAAAACAATCTAGGAAAAAACAAATAGTCAAAACTTTTAAACAAAATACCTACACATTCTCTAACCATTCAGATTTTTTGCATCTGGATTTGGCTAAACAATTCAATATTAATGCATCAAAAAATTTCCCTATTTTGTACTGGAGTTTTAGAACTCCTTACCACTCATACAAATGCAGATTTTCCAATTAAGGAGTACAAATTAATCAAAGAACAATTGCAGGTTAACATTTTTGTGATTAAGTAATTCTTTAATATAAATTATTATTTTTTATTTATGCCTTGTTTTATTTTTCTAGAAGGTTGGGTACACAGTTTTAATCTATTCATTTTCTCCTTGGAAGTCTAATAATTTAACTGTGTCTACACTTCCTACAAATAACCCTGTGTCTACACTTCCTACACATGACCCTTCAAAAGACAAAGGAAAAGAAATTATAATATGTCAAGCACAACCTAATGGTAACTCCAGCTCTTTTATTCTGTTATATTTTGACTTTAAACATGATCTAACTTTTCCATTTTTATTGTAATTGCAGATCATACAAAATTTGTGGTGGTCAAATTAGTTGATGGTCGTGGAACAGCCTCATTTTCTTTTAATTCTACATATACTTTGGTAAAACTAAAAAAATATGTTATAGTAGCATTTGGCTGGACAGTAGAGACTAAGTTTTCAATTACAGCCTTACATCAAAATTTAGATCAACTCTTTCTAATGGACTCTGATGAAAGTGTTAAGAATTTCTTTAGTAATAATTTTTCAGTTTATTATATTAATTTAGTATTAGAGTATAGTAAGGCAATAACTGGAAAAAAAAAAGGGCGGAGGTTGGAGTATCAATTGATAGTTTTAAACTGATTGATGAGACCATTGCCAAAATACATGCTTATAGGACCAGAGCTTCTAGGGACAATGTCCTAACAAAATTGTTTAGAGATAACTTTTCTGCAAATTCATTTTTAGGTGCCATAATTTCTATTTTGTGTAAATTTTAATTAGTTTATGTTTAGTTTATTTTAGCTTCTATGTCTACTGTTACTTGCCTTCTCAACGGTTGTTGACTTGCTCATCTGGTGTTGTACCGACAAAAAAGTTACATTTAGGTGAGACAAGTAGTGATTTGGATCGGACTGCCCTTTTGGGAGGATATGCTATTCTTGTTGTTCAACATTACTCTACATTGGCTGCTGGACAAGGAACTCCTTTTTTGGAATGGGCTGCTACTTTTGGGCATGATAGTGAAGGCACTAGATATGGGACTGATGCCCATTTAGTACATGGGACTAAGGTTGTGGAAGGGACTGGACATGGGACTGATCTTGTTGGAGGGACTGATCTTCAGACTATCCTTTTGGGAGGGATATGATATGCCTGTTGTTGAACATTACTCTACATTGGATGCTAGACAATAGGGGTGTGCAAAAACCGAACCGACCGATAAACCGAACCGAAAAAAGTGTTATTGGTTTATTGTTATTGGGTTATTGGGATAACGGTTATTTAATGGTTTTACAAAAAAAAATTATTGGGTTATCGATTCGTTATTGATTTTTAATATTGGGTTATTGGGTTAACCGATAACCCATTAAGAATATAATAATTTACTATTTTAATTTTTAGTTATACATATATATATAATATATTAAAAAATATATTAATATAATTAGTAGTATATTAGACTAAAAATATAAAACCCTACGCAATAATTAACACTACTTAACAATTAACTCTCCTCTCAACTTTTAGTTATTTAACCTTTAGGTTTTACTTTTTAGTATTACTTATTTACTTTAGTTAGTTTATAATTGACTAATATTAGCTTTTGCACGATTGTAAATATCTGCAATTTGATTAACGTCAGGAATTCAAATTGTGTGTGTGTGTGTGTTTTTTTTAAAATAACGTAAGAACTTCATTTAGTTACCATAAGCATGGTCTCATTTGCTACTGTTTTGACTTTTGCCTATGATTTGGTTTTATTTGATTCTCTTTATTGCATAAAGGGGACCTCGTTTTATATATATTATGGTGATCGAAAATTAACCAAGTCTTTGTTGTGATGACCAAAATACAACAAGTTGGTCCTTGTTGTCCCGTTTGGAATGATTATTTCGATGTATGCGTATCGCGTCAAATTATTGGATAAGTCATATATTTTTTTTGAAAGCATTTTCTTATTGGTTAAACCAAAAACCGAACCGTTAAAGACCTAAAATCGATAAAACGAAAACCGATAACAAATATCATATTGGTTTAGTTATCGGTTTAGCATATTTAAAAACCGAAAACCGATAAACCGAACCAATAATACTTATAACCGAACCGAACCGACCGATACACACCCCTACTAGACAAGGGATTCCGTCTTTGGAATGGACTGCTACTTTTGAACATGATAGTGAAGGGACTAGATATGGGACTGATAATGATTTAGTGCATGGGACTGATGTTGTGGAAGGGACTGGACATGGGACTGATCTTGTGGGAGGGACAGGTCTTGTGGAAGACTGATCTTGTGGGATGGATTGAACATGTAGAAGGCTTGTTGTTGGACAACAATTTAGATGATGCTCATTAGCTAACACAATATGTTTTGTTAAAAGTGTTGTAAAACATTCCTTGTTTCTGTTATCAATAAGTGAATATTTTAGCTTTTTTGTATTTCTGAATTTTGTGGTTAATGAATTTGTTGCTTGTATTTGTAGATATGGAGTTTTTAGTAAATCGGTCATGTTATTGTTTATATCTTCTTGATGTTTTCAAATGTTCTCCTAGGAGTTTGAGTAGCATGGACCCCCTCTCCCTCAATATAAGGAAAAGAGAACCTAAGCAGTGAATCACTCTTTTGGATTTTTTTGGAGCTCATTTGCACAATAGCACCCGCCTCCAGCAACACAGGAGAATCATTCTTTATTTTTGGTCTTGCTTTTATGATTATGCTTCTATAAACGTAAAGTTTCTAACTTCTTTTTTTATGAGGAATTGATGGTGGTGTTCAGACCAACTTATGCACACCTCGATTATCTCATCAAGTACTATTACCTCCCGCCAGCATAGTAAATAACAACAAACACTCTAACTTTATTGAGTATTAATTCAACATTGTATAATTATTTTGTATCCATATTATACCAAGAACTCTTTGACATGAATACTACCCTCGAGGACGTGTACAATAAGGTCTTTGGTTAAAAGTGGAGACTAAAATTGTAATTCAAAAGGTTTCAGTAAATACATGCTTAGCATAACGAACTCATACCATCTAAATATCTTCTCATCTTCACAATTAAGAAGATCCTGTCTTCTTTCTAGGTAAAAGCCAAAAGAAAATGCTTTAGTCTAAAGTGTTTTTTAACTTTCAAGAAATACAATGATCCATCTCACCAAAACAAAAATTAATTCTCGAGTACAAGGAATTTAGAGACGGGAAAAACTTAATAGTAGCATGCAACAACTGCAAATAAAAATCAAGCAGAAAAAGGCCAGCACAACATTAAAGTTGTACATCTCGTAAAACCAAACAAATGAAATGCTTACAGGCCTAACGTGATAACATCAGCCTATCACCATCATCATTACTCGTCTTTCGGAACCCTCCGTCATCCCCTAAATTCCCTATCTGGCTTCGAATTCTAATATTGAAACTCGTAGTGATATTCAAATCCATAAACAAAATTAATTGGATTAAGGCTTTCTAACGTAGTCCAGAAATAGCTATACTTTCTTTTCAGGCAATTTCACGAACACCTTTTATGCAAGTACGGATGTTGTACCTAATATAACAAACTCTTAATCTATTGTTACTTACCTTGAAAGAGTTGAAACATTTTATGATTAAGTCATATCTTGAAAGAGGTGAAACATATGAAAATTAAGATTAAACCATGAAAAAATAAGCAAAAAAAGGAAACATGCAATACATAACCTAAAATTTTAGACCAAAAAAAGGGCAAATATTTCATGGAAAATTCAAAACATCTCGAATTAGAAATTAACAGTGATAACATTAAATGGAAAAAACAGAGGGGAAACTTACCTGTAAACTGGACAAAAAAGAGCAGTATAGTTTAGGGAGAAAAAAGTATTCTTGAAGACTTGTGATGTGAAGGAGGAGACTGCTTCTAACCACAGCAATGTGAAATAAGTAGCAGAAGTGAGGGCCATTAAATATGTTAAATGAGATAGTTCAACCTTTTATTCACAAAGTACAAAAGGCAACAACAGATAAAAATATGAAAATGCCAAAAATATCCTTATAGCATCTGGTTTAGCTAAGGTTTTTTTTACTTTAAAAATTGTACAACCTAAAAAGCATTATTGTACAAGAATAACATTGCTAAAAATAATGGAAAACCCTAAAATACCCCTAACCTAGAATAAACAAACAGCTAACTGTCCTTTATATATAAGGAGTATAAAGTAAAGTAAAATGATGATACGGTGTACTGGTACAAAATTTTTATTCGTTAGGAAATGAAGTCATATGGCTCCTTTCTCAAAGATAGATCAAATTTTGTTATTTTTATTATTTATTGCACAATTGTATATAATTGTAATAAAAATTTAAACATAATAGTTTTATCTTTTACGTAAATGCCCTATTATAAATTTTTGAAATATATTTATTGCAAGATTGTATATTGTAATGTGAATTTAAACGTAATAATTTTATCTTTTAAGTGGTAAATGTTCTATTATAAATTCTAGAAAAAATTATATTAATTTCATATTGAATTTGATAATTCTTACATATTTAAAGAATACGTTATCATTAGCAATATACCAAATTTTGTTACTTTTTTATTTGTTGCAAGCTTGTATATAGTTATACTGCGAATTGAAATGCAATAATTTTATCTTTTATGGGATAAATGTCTTATTATAATCTTAGAAATAATTATGTTAATTTTATATTGAATTTTGATTATTCTTTCATTATATTTATTAAATAAAAGGATCCGTATGAATTTGTACATTCTCCCAAAAATATTATAAAAATTGGATATTTCTTTCATTTCAAAATAAACTATATATAATACAAAAGTTAGATAAAAGAAGAGTAATACGACACCTTTCTTTAATTAGGAATTCATTTATCTTATTTTTTCTTATTAAAGATTCATCTTCATCCTCATCCTCATAACTTCCATTAATTAATTAATAATATATATATATGTACACACACACACATATATATATATACACAATTCACGTGAAATTACCTTAATTACCAACTAATTAGACTAATAAATTAAATATTTTTCTTGACTAGAATCAACCCACGTATAAAGCTAACTTCTCTCCATAAGTTGGTTCACGTCTGTGCAACAACTCCTAAATCAAAATTTAAAAGTTGTACCTGAGCCAATTCAAAAAAAGATGTTTAATTTTAATAAATTTTTAATGTGCATAATTTTTAAAAAAATTAATCATTGAGTATTTATCCTTGTTCCTCTTGAAATTCTATTTTTATTTTTAAATAAAAGAAGAGTTAGAAAATGACCAATCTTAATTGTTAACTTTGCAAAGATAAAATATGATTGAGTGACGATAGTCATTTCAATTGAAGATCATAGTCACGGCAAATGCTAATGAATTGACATATACTATCAAGTATCAATCGTAACAATCACTAAAACAGGCGATGTTTAAATTATATCATAAATTAAATGAAACAAACAATAGTAACAATAGTAGGAACATAAACATATTAGGAAGTAGGAACATAAAGCATACTAGGAACATAATAAGCAAATATTTATTTATTTCTTAATAAATTTCATGAATAGCTGAAAAAATTAGAGTATATTATTTCCCATTAAAATCACTAAATTATATTTTCTAACAAAAAAATTCATAAAATGTTGTCCATATTAACACACAAAAATCACATATGCTGCAACATTAAACTCTCTGGGTAATGGATTTTTTTTTAGAATTTATTTTAATTTATATTAATAAATATAAATTCAATTAAAAAATGATCCGACCCAATCCAAATCCCATATCCAATGGGTACTAATTGTTTGACCTTTTATCGAATAAATATATATATCCAACTAAAAAGGATCGATATGACCAAAGTTCATATGCAGAGGTTAAAATACAAAGAAGTTATTTAATAGTGTACAAAGATATTAAATAGGATGTATTAGTTATAGTGATAATATTTTCGATACGCTATTTGGTTTGATGCATTAGAAATAATAAATCGTAGAATTTTTATTAAAAAACATTTGTTTATAGAACTACCCTCCACACTCATTGACTTTGGGAAATAGACAGGGATTTGATGATAGGTAATTATGTTATTGACCAATCTAATGCATATGTTTAAAACTCTTTGTATTAGTACACATCTCAATAAATAATAGAATGTATTAGTTATAAATTGGCTAAAAAAAAGTATACCAAACTAGTACTTTCAATACACAAAATTAATATTATTATTTTTTCTAATACACTCTAATAAAGAAAATTTTAAAAATATTAATATAATATTATTACTTTTGATGCAAGTATAATTAATAGAGATAATGGAGAAAAATAGATAAATATTATTCTTGATTTTAGAACGTCCCAACACATTCTCTAATAACTCGTGAGCTGTGGCCTTTTGCCTTTTCCTCTTCCCGTAATTAATACTCTATTTGTATTACGGATTCCCATCCCCTCCGTTTTCTTAAAACATTTAGCTTTTCTAAAAGTACTGTAGGGGTGGGCGTTCGGTTCTTCGGTTCGATTTAATCAAATTTCAATTCGGTTCTTCAGTATTCGGTTTTAGAAAAGTGTGCACCATATTTCAAACCAAACTAGATTGGTTCGGTTTGATTTTTTCTACTTCGGTTCGGTTTAGTTCGGTGTTTTTAAATCGATTTTTCAGTGTCAACAAAAATAAAGAGAGAATATGATAAAGTAACAATTGTTATTCAATTCACACTTCAAACTTCAAAATAACAACTAATCATCTAACAATAGAAGGTAAGAGCATCAATTTGTTGTTCTCACTTCAAAGTAACAACATAAAATGATAAAATCATAAAGTAGAAAGTAGAAACACCAAGTTGCTGCTCAAACTTGAATTAAATTGAGTTTTGTTTAGTTTAGACTTTAGGTCTTTAGGGTTTACTATTTTGTTATTAAGATTTTTGCTATTTAAGTTTAGGATCTAAATTTAAAAATTGAAATGGGCCAAGTAAAGTTAAAAATTAAGTAATATAATAAATACTTTTAAATTTATTTAATAAAACTTCGGTTCTTCGGTGCACCGTAGTTTCGGGAACCTTACACCGAACTCCGAACCGAAGAACCGAAGTTCCAAAAAAAAAAACCGACACCGAACTGAAACACCGAAGAACCAAATTTTTTTGGTTCGATTCGGTTTTTCGGTATTTATGCCCACCCCTAAAAAGTAGTGAACCCACCGCGCTTCGCGCGAATTAGTTAGTTTTTCAATTGCTCATTTCTAATTTTTTAATTTATTTTATTTTAATCAATGATATTATTCACACTTATTTTAGTGAAGTCATCCGCGCTTCGCATGAATTAGTTAGTTTTTTGATGGCTCATTTTCTAATTTTTTAATTTTACCTAATGATATTATTCACACTTATTTTAAGTATTTTCAATCTTCTAATCTTTATATAATATATTATAAGAAAAAATAATAATTTTATTTCTTATTAAAAAAAGTTAAGATAGAAAAAAATTCAATAAAACTTGATTTCCTTCGGTTAATTTTAATAAACTAAATTATTTATATATGTAATACAAATTTAATATATGAATTTTGTATGCACTTTTATCATATTTTATCCTTCCATTTTCTCTTTAAATTCTTTTGTTTTTAATATATTCCTTTTTCGGCGTTTTCTTTTCTTATTTTCCTACCTGTGCATTTTTCATTTTAAAAAAGAAAATATCAAATCACATTTTCTTCTTCTCCTTTTAATTTATTATATATATATCAAAATAAATATTATTGGATAGAAATATCATTTTAATGTGATTTTAAGATGTCATAAACTTTGAAGTGAATAAAAGGAGCTACAAGCTCCACTATTTAATTATTTTTTTAAAAAAATGATGAATTTATCCATTAAGTAATTGGGGGTTATAAATGCATTAAACTTGGGAATTATAGATAATACCTGTACTAAATAAGAATAGAAGTTATGAAAATGAATAGGTGTAGTTTAGGAGAAGAATTACATAAAAATAAATAAATGGATAAAAATGAGAGAAAAAGCTAAATAAAGAAAGAAGAAAAAAGAAAAATATAATATTTGATCAAGAGAGATGCCGAATAATTAATTCTAGATTCACTATTATGTTATTGCTCTTTACTTGGTTAAAAAAAATCATAAAATAATGCTTTTATAAATAAAAGTATATCTACATAAAAGCCTCCCCCATTTTTGGTAGTTTAATTAATTTCATTATATGAAATATTGTCTGTTTAGCTTATTTTGGAAATTTTAAATTAGAAGTCCCTAAATATACATCTACTAATAAACATTATTTTGCATTAATTTTTTCTGAAGTAGCCCAAAGTCTCTAATTACCTACTTGACTTTTTATTTTCGATATGATAGATATTCCAAATATACTTACTTAACGATTCATCTTCTATTATAATAATTCTAAATATCTATTTAACTTTTCTCGAACATTTTAATAGTTATTTGGTATATGAAAATATTATTTATCGTTAATAATTTTTAATATTTCTTATTATTTGTGAATAACGTTTTTTGTATTTATCTTATTTTTGAAAACTCAAGCGTCTAATTTTAAGCTTTTATTAGATATTAAAAGGATCATTTTTTTTTATCTTTATAACATAAAACCTTTTATCATTCTTTTATAATTGATTATTTATTACTTATTTTATATATTTAAAACACAATATATAACAAAAAATATTTTTTTACTTTCTTGCAAGGAGAACGATAACTCTATTAACACCAAAAATTATTTTGCACAACAAAAAATATGTATCACCATTTATTTACCAAAGAAGCAACATGTAGAGAAGCAAATTTAATTGAAGTAATTTTTGAAGTCTTCAAATTATACATAGCTCATCTACTACAAATAATTTTCATATTTTTAAGAGTATGTTTAGATGTACTAATAGTTTTTGGCTTATAAGACAAACGTTTAAAGTAGAAATTCTAAATTAGAACTTATTTTATTTTCTTAGGTAAAATATATTTTTTATTTTACCCAAACACTATAAAAGAGACTAAAAAATTATTTTACTTTTAAAATACGTAAAATAAATCATTCCGAACAGGCTATAAGTGGGTTTGTCTAGTTATACAAAAATTATAAGATCTTTGTATTGTTCGCTATATATATAAAGAACATTAAATAGATGCAAGAACCTATAATTTCAAATGAACCATCTCGCATAATAAAATGAATTGTAATTTAAATGTCATACCTTATTGAAACTCCGTTTGACTTGCCGAATGGATCGAAGTCTGAAATCTTCAATAACACATTGTCATCCATCAAATATGCTTCTGCAAATATCTACTTCAAACTTTTTCACGATAAAAAATGAAAATACCAACCGAAATAATAAACTAAATTAAATCTATTATATCACGCGAGCTCCAACATTTGTCAAGTAAATTTATATGAGAAAAATTGTTCGAAAGACTGAAAAAGATTTCAATTGATATGAACTTATACAAGTACATATAAGTGGAAGACCATATAATATCACAAAATTTTCTAGCTCACATATCTTTTCCATATCATATTGTCACATATTTCATTGAAAAAACTTTGAACTAAAAAAAAAGAGGCTATTATGAATTTCTTCGCGAATGGAAAACTTCCAAAGAAGGGCATGAAATTTGTAAGATGGATTTCACGTGGATGTAAATTTCACAAATGGTAGTTTCTATAATTTTGGAGTAAAGAATTCAAATCAATGTTTTGTCCTATATAACTCTCCAAATGTCTTTTAAGTTCTCCATTATCATACACAATAAGTTTAACTTATTTATGGTGGATTAAATTGGAAATTAGAAGGTAACTTATTTATGGTGGATTTTTGGCCCTTTTTTTTCCTAATTTAAAAGACATATTAATTAAAGGGGAGTGCTAAATGGCCAGAAAATTTTAAAAACTATAAAAAAAAAATTATTTTAAAATAAACTGATCTTTTTTCTATTTTTTAGTTAAAAGGTATTAAAGTTAAAAGGGTAAAAATGTTTAAAAAGGTAAAATAACATAGTTAAAATATCATTTTGGCCAAATTCTGGCCAAAAATATTTTTCCTTAATTAAAAATAGCCAATTAGCCCTATTTAATTAGAAACAAAATCCTTAACACATGTAATTAAGCCCAAGGTAACCTTTTGACTACTCTAACATCAACCCACGTAGATCTTTCAGTTAGGTTTTCTTCACTTAATTTTTGCATTAAATTCTTTTCTCATTATTACACCATTTAAGTTTCTGATAGTTTCTTCTTCATTGCAACATGAGATACTAAACAAAATTAAGAGAATAAAACTGAATACTAAACAAAATTAAGAGAATTAAATGCATGAGTGATTGTTGAGTTCTTTTTATATATGTAAGAATACATTATAAATAACAAAAATAGGAAAAAATGTTTTTAAAAAATGAGAAAATAGATAAATGCCAATGAAGGCCATTGAGAGGTGCCACATCACCTTTTATATATATATATATATATATATATATATATATATTGTGGTTTCAATGTTATTGGTTCTTTATTATTTTCTTCTTTGGGTAGATATTTGAGACCTTTTTCAACTTATTTTTTTTTATATTTTCTCCATTCCATTTTAGTTGTTACTATGTTGCACTTTTAAAAAGTTAATTTAACTGATTTTTTAAATTAAATTAGATTGTTTTAATTCAATATATGTATACGGAACACCAAATAAAAAATCAACAAAAATAAAAATAAAATTGCTGCTATAAGAAGCTATGGGCATATGAGCGATAAATATTAATCCAAATGTGTTACACCAAAACATAGTAAAAGTTAACCTTAATCCTTGTATATTAAAGTAAAAATACACGCTATCACTTAATTATATATAGTTAAGTGATAAATATGTGTAGAAAAAATAAATCTTAAAATTTCGTAGTACCCCACAACCACACGTACGGGTAACAAGGTGTGAGGCCTATGCATTGAGTTCGAGTCGAGTTCAATAGAGTATTTATAATATAGAGCCGAGCTGAGGTGAATCGAATTCAATAAAGTTTTTATAATATCGGATCGAGTTGAGTTGAGTTTGAATCGAGTCAAATTAACTCTTTAATTTTATTAACTTTGTGTTGATACGTCACTAGGAAATTAAATTTATGATAAATTCGTTTGAAAAATATAGGCATCAATTACGAATTTAAATTGATAATTATATTCAACTTGATTTAATTATATACAATATTATTTAACTTAATATTATTTTAACTTAGAACTCAATTCAAATGATGTTAAATTAATATTGAATATTCTAGAACTTTGATGAAAAAAGAAAGAAGAAAAAATGCTTGAATAAATATAATAAAAAAACTTTATTAAACTCGGTTCACCTGTAATAATAAATTGGAAGAAAATGGAAGATGAAATAACCTTAAAATACTATGTACTATTAAAATGTTTCAACATTTTTTGGGTTAAAACAATTCCATACATATCAATCACTGTTTTTGGCTCTTATTGTTGTGGAGGAGCATCACTGTTCTAGGCTCACTGTTAAGCATTCAAATCAACAATGAAATCAGCCTTTAAATCGTTTTCTGGAGAAGGTATTACCTGTAAGTGTTTTCTTCCTGCTGCCATGGTAGAGTAGAAGTTTTATATTATTCAGTAGAAGTTTTATGTGCATAGAAATTGAATTCTAGGACAATAATAGGGTAGAATTTGAAGGAAATAATATTACCCAAGTGAAAGACCTAACAATGGTTTTATGGAAGAAACTTATTAATCTACAAATAGTAGGTAGGAGGCTTTATTAAATAACTCAACAAGTCTTATAATTTTTGTACATTGAAAATATGTAACAAGGCACCCATATTTATAATACTAATACTAACAGCCAAAATATACTATTAGAACTAGGAACCTATAAAACTAACAAATCATAATTAAACATAAATAAGAATATACCATAAATAGTAAATCCTAAACTAGTAAGGAATCCTAAATTACTTAGAAATCCTAATCTTGGTTTATTTCCTAAATAGCCTCCCTTAAATCAAGATCTTCAAATGTGACCATGCCTAGCATCTTCTTCAGTTTTATGAATAACTTCAATTTTAATGGCTTTGTGAATATATCAACAACTTTTCTTCGGTCTTGCAATATTCAAGCATTATCTCTATCTTGGACCAAGTCACGAATGAAGTGCCATTTGATTTTAATATGTTTGCTACGGCCATGAAAAACTGGATTCCTAGCCTTGTTAATGCAATTGTAGACTTGCCATCACAAAATATTTTTGTAGGCCTATATTGCTTGTGTTGAAGAAATTCAAGCATCCTTCTCAACCATAATGCGTGTGTAGCACTACTTGTTGCGGCCATATATATACACTTTGCTTCAGCAGTTGATAAAGCAACAACTTTTTATTTCTTTGAAGATCATGAAAATACACTAGATCCCAAATAAAATGCATAGCTAGAAGTACTTTTTCTTTGCATCATATCATCATCCCAATCACTATCAGTATTACTATCATTAGTCTTTGAATAAAATATGTCATCAGAGTGTGTACCTTGAATATATCTTAAAATTCTCCTAGCGGCTTGCAAGTGAGATTGACGCGGAAACTCCATAAATCTGCTAATTAATTCAACTCCATAAGTAATATCAGGTCGTGTAGAAGTCAAATATCTTAGACTCCCTACCAATTTTTTAAAATATGTAGCATTAACCAAATCACCAGTTCCATCTTTGCTCAACTTCAATTTCTCTTCAATAGGGGTCAAGATTGGGGTGGCTTTGTCCATATTAAATCTTTTCAAAATATCACTCGCGTATAAAGATTCCATCTTTCAATTGAGAAACTTCAATGCCAAGAAAATAAGACATTAATCCCAAATCGATCATCACTAATTGGCTAATCATAGCCTCTCTAGACTCAGAAATTAATTTAGGATTATTTTCAGTACATATTAAATCATCCACGTATGAGCACACGATGAAAATATCTCCATCAGTATTGATTTTTATGTATAGTGTATTCTCATAAGGACATCTATGAAAATCATGTCCCATAAAATAAGAATCAATGCGAGTATACCAAGCTCTTAGAGCTTGTTTCAACCCATATAATATCTTCTTCAACTTGTAAACTTTATTTTCTAAACCATTTTTGACATATCCCATAGGCTGCTCAACATACACTTCTTCCTCAAGAACACCATTCAAGAAAGCAGATTTAACATTCATTTGATGTATTTTTCAACAATTATTTGCAGCAAGAGAAATAATCATTCGAATAGTATCAAGTCTAGCAACATGAGCAAATACCTCAAAATAATCAATACATGCCTTATGTTTGTATCCTTTAAAAACTAATCTTGCCTTAAAGCGGCCTACTTCTCCAGATGGTTTGTATTTGATTTTGTATACCCACTTGACTTCAATTTATTGTTTTGAAGGCATCAAATTTGTCAACTCCCTAGTGTTATTTTTCTCAATATCATGAATTTCTTCATCCATTGCATTCATCCAATGATCATCTTTTGCAGCTTCCTCAAAAGTAATTGGATCACAATCGGCAAATAGTGCAAAGTTCACAATATCTTCATTAGATAAATTTTTATTATTGTCAACAATATAATCTTGTAAACGGGCTGGTAGTTGGCGATTTCTTTGTGGAAGAATCGATGTTTCTATTTGAACAGGACGAGCTACTTGTTCCTATTGATATCTTCAAGAACTTTCATCCTCCATAGTTGAAACTATTGGTTCAGACCTAGACAACTCATAATTATTCTTTGACTATCTCCAAGTTTTGTATTCATCAAAAGTTACATCTCTACTAATAATCATCTTTCATGTATCTGGATTAAATAACTTGTATCATTTTGTCTCATGACTGTAGTCAATAAAGATACATTTTTTGTCATATCATCTAATTTTTTTCTCAAAACACTAGGAACAGGAGCATAAGCAAGACAATCAAACACTTTTAGCTGAGAGATATTTGATTTCTTACCAATCCAAACTTCTTGTGGAGTTTTTCCAAAATTGGATCGAGTTGAACATCTGTTTAGAACATAAATAGCACATTAAACAGCTTCTGCCCAGAATTCTTTGAAAATATTTTTGGAATGCATCATTAATCTCACCATATTCATCATTGTTCTATTTTTTTCTTTCAGCTACATCATTTTGTTGAGGAGTATATCTAGCAAGTCAGTTAATGTTTAATGTTACACTTCTTCAAATAGTCATCACAAACAAGAAACTCAGTACCCCTATCAGTTCTCAAAGTCTTAACGAAGTACCCATTTTGTCTTTCTACATAAACTTTAAAGATTTTTAAGACTTCACATGCATCAGATTTATTTTTCAAAAAATATACCCAAATTTTTCGACTGAAATCGTCAATAAAAGCAATAAAGTATTTACTACCTCCATTGGAAAGAACTTCAACCGAACACAAGTCTGAGTGAATTAGCGTCAATGGTGTATTAGCCCTCCAAGCTTTGCCTTTTTGAAAAGGTTCTCTATACTTCTTTTTCAAAATGCAAGACTCACACTTTGTATCAGGAAAAATCAACAGAAGGCAAACCATCAACTATTTTATCTCTTGCAAGATATTTCAAACTCCCAAAATTCAGATGCCCAAAGCGTAGATGCCACAATCAAGTATCATTAGATTTAACAGAACTAAAGCAAGGTAAATCTCCACGGTTGAGATTAAGAGGCCACAAACAACTTTGATTCATTTTTACC
>NW_026025114.1:31800-70790 GCF_019186545.1 Solanum stenotomum
AAATCCTTAACACATGTAATTAAGCCCAAGGTAACCTTTTGACTACTCTAACATCAACCCACGTAGATCTTTCAGTTAGGTTTTCTTCACTTAATTTTTGCATTAAATTCTTTTCTCATTATTACACCATTTAAGTTTCTGATAGTTTCTTCTTCATTGCAACATGAGATACTAAACAAAATTAAGAGAATAAAACTGAATACTAAACAAAATTAAGAGAATTAAATGCATGAGTGATTGTTGAATACTTTTTATATATATAAGAATACTTTATAAATAAGAAAAATAGGAAAAAATGTTTTTAAAAAAGGAGAAAATAGATAAATGTCAATGGAGGCCATTGAGAGGTGCCACATCACCTTTTCTATATATATATATATATATTGTAGTTTCAATGTTATTGGTTCTTTATTATTTTCTTCTTTGGGAGATATTTGAGACCTTTTTCAAATTATTTTTTTATATACTTTCTCCATTCCATTTTAGTTGTTACTATGCTGCACTTTTTAAAAGTTAATTTAACTGATTTTTAAAATTAAATTAGATTACTTTAATTCAATAATGTATACAGAACACCAAATAAAAAATCAACAAAAATAAAAATAAAATTGCTGCTATAAGAAGCTAAGGGCATATGAGCGATAAATATTAATACAAATGTGTTACACCAAAACATAATAAAAGTTAACCTTAATCCTTGTATATTAAAGTAAAAATACACGCTATCACTTAATTATATATAGTTAAGTGATAAATATGTGTAGAAAAAATAAATCTTAAAATTTCGTAGTATCGTGTTAACTCCCACAACCACACGTACGGGTAACAAGGTGCGAGGCCTATGTGTTGAGTTCGAGTCGAGTTCAATAGAATTTTTTATAGTATCGAGCCGAGCTGAGGTGAATCGAGTTCAATAAAGTTTTTATAGTATCGAACCGAGTTGAGTTGAGTTTGAACTGAGTCAAATTAACTCTTTAATTTTATTATTTTTGTGTTGATACGTCACTAGGAAATTAAATTTATGATAAATTCGTTTGAAAAATATAGGCATCAATTATTAATTTAAATTGATAACTATATTCAACTTGATTTAATTATATACAGTATTATTTAACTTAATATTATTTTAACTTAGAACTCAATTCAAATGATGTTAAATTAATATTGAATATTCTAGAACTTTGATGAAAAAAGAAAGAAGAAAAAATGCTTGAATAAATATAATAAAAAAGCTTTATTGAACTTGGTTCACCTGTAATAATAAATTGGAAGAAAATGGAAGATGAAATAACCTTAAAATACTATGTACTATTAAAATGTTTCAACACTTTTTGGGTTAAAACAATTCCATACATATCAATCACTGTTCTAGGCTCTTATTGTTGTGGAGGAGCATCACTGTTCTAGGCTCACTGTTAAGCATTCAAATCAACAATGAAATCAGCCTTTAAATCGTTTTCTGGAGAAGGTATTACCTGTAAGTGTTTTCTTCCGGCTGCCATGGTAGAGTAGAAGTTTTATATTATTCAGTAGAAGTTTTATGTGCCTAGAAATTGAATTCTAGGACAATAATAGGGTAGAATTTGAAGGAAATAATATTACCCAAGTGAAAGACCTAACAATGGTTTTATAGAAGAAGCTTATTAATCTACAAATAGTAGGTAGGAGGCTTTATTAAATAACTCAATAACTCTTGTAATTTTTGTACATTGAAAATATGTAACAAGCCACCCCTATTTATAATACTAATACTAACAGCCAAAATATACTAGAACTAGGAATCTATAAAACTAACAAATCATAATTAAACATAAATAAGGATATACATAAATAATAAATCCTAAACTAGTAAGGAATCCTAAATTACTTAGAAATCCTAATCTTGGTTTATTTCTAAATAGCCTCCCTTAAATCAAGATCTTCAAATGTGACCATGCCTAGCATCTTCTTCAATTTTATGAATAACTTCAATTTTAATGGCTTTGTGAATATATCAGCAACTTTTCTTTGGTCTTGCAATATTCAACCATTATCTCTATCTTGGACCAAGTCACGAATGAAGTGCCATTTGATATCAATATGTTTGCTACGACCATGAAAAACTAGATTCCTTGTTAATGCAATTGCAGACTTGCCGTCACAAAATATTTTTGTAGGCCTATATTGAAGCATCCTTCTCAACCATAATGCGTGTGTAGCACTATTTGTTGCGGCCATATATATACTTTGGTTCAACAGTTGATAAAGCAACAACTTGTTATTTCTTTGAAGACCATGCAAATACACTAGATCCCAAATAAAATGCATAGCCAGAAGTACTTCTTCTTTGCATCATATCATCATCCCAATCACTATCGGTATTACTATCATTAGTCTTTGAATAAAATATGTCATCAGAGTGTGTACCTTGAATATATCTCAAAATTCTCCTGGCGGCTTGCAAGTGAGATTGACGCGGAAACTCAATAAATCTGCTAATTAATTCAACTCCATAAGTAATATCAGGCCTTGTAGAAGTCAAATATCTTAGACTCCCTACCAATTTTCTAAAATATGTAGCATTAACTAAATCACCAGTTCCATCTTTGCTCAACTTCAATTTCTCTTCAATAGGATTCAAGATTGGTTTGGCGCTTTGTCCATATTAAATCTTTTCAAAATATCACTCGCATATAAAGATTCCATCTTTCAATTGAGAAACTTCAATGCCAAGAAAATAAGACATTAATCCCAAATCGATCATCTCAAATTGGCTAATCATAGCCTCCCTAGACTCAGAAATTAATTTAGGATTATTTTCCGTAAATATTAAATCATCCACGTATATGCACACAATGAGAATATCTCCATCAGTATTGATTTTTATGTATACTGTATTCTCATAAGGACATCAATAAAAATCATGTCCCATAAAATAAGAATCAATGCGAGTATACCAAGCTCTTGGAGCTTGTTTCAACCCATATAATGTCTTCTTCAACTTGTAAACTTTATTTTCTAAACCTTTTTTGACATATCCCATAGGCTGCTCAACATACACTTCTTCCTCAAGAACACCATTCAAGAAAGCAGATTTAACATTCATTTGATGTATTTTTCAACAATTATTTGCAGCAAGAGAAATAATCATTCGAATAGTATCAAGTCTAGCAACATGAGCAAATACCTCATCAATACATGCCTTATGTTTTTATCCTTTAAAAACTAATATTGCCTTAAAGCGGTCTACTTCTCCAGATGGTTTGTATTTGATTTTGTATACCCACTTGACTTCAATTTATTGTTTTGAAGGCGTCAAATCTGTCAACTCCCAAGTGTTATTTTTCTCAATATCATGAATTTCTTCATCCATTGCATTCATCCAATGATCATCTTTTGCAGCTTTCTCAAAATTAATTGGATCACAATTGACAAATAGTGCAAAGTTCACAATATCTTCATTAGATAAATTTTTATTGTTGTCAACAACATAATCTTGTAAACGGGCTGGTAGTTGGCGATTTCTTTGTGGACGAATCTATGTTTCTATTTGAACAGGACGAGCTACTTGTTCCTATTGATATCTTCAAGAACTTCCTTCCTCCATAGTTGAAACTATTGGTTCAGACCTAGACAACTCAGAATTATTCTTTGACTATTCTCAAGTTTTGTATTCATCAAAAGTTACATCTCTACTAATAATCATCTTTCCTGTATCTGGATTAAATAACTTGTATCATTTTGTCTCATGACTATAGTCAATAAAGATACATTTTTTGTCATATCATTTAATTTTTTTCTCAAAACACCAGGAACAGGAGCATAAGCAAGACAATCAAACACTTTTAGATGAGAGATATTTGATTTCTTACCAATCCAAACTTCTTGTGGAGTTTTTCCAAAATTGGATCGAGTTGAACATTTGTTTAGAACATAAATCGCACATTAGACAGCTTCTGCCCAGAATTCTTTGAAAATATTTTTGGAATGCATCATTGATCTCACCATATTCATCATTGTTCTATTTTTTTCTTTCAGCTACATCATTTTATTGAAGAGTATTTCTAGCAGTCAGTTAATGTTTAATGCCACACTTCTTCAAATAGTCATCACAAATAAGAAACTCAGTACCCCTATCAGTTCTCAAAGTCTTAACAAAGTACCTATTTTGTCTTTCTACATAAACTTTAAAGATTTTAAAGACTTCACATGCATCAGATTTATTTTTGAAAAAATATACCCAAATTTTTCGACTGAAATCGTCAATAAAGTTAGCAAAGTATTTACTACCTCCATTGAAAGGAACTTCAACCGAACACAAGTCTGAGTGAATTAGCGTCAATGGTGTATTAGCCCTCCAAGCTTTGCTTTTTTGAAAAGGTTCTCTATACTTCTTTTTCAAAATGCAAGACTCACACTTTGAATCAGGAAAAATCAACAGAAGACAAACCATCAACTATTTTATCTCTTGCAAGATATTTCAAACTCCCAAAATTCAGATGCCCAAAGCGTAGATGCCACAATCAAGTATCATTAGAGTTAACAGAACTAAAGCAAGGTAAATCTCCACGGTTGAGATTAAGAGGCCACAAAAAACTTTGATTCATTTTTACCATTGCAATTAATCTTAATTTATCATCGCTAATAGTGTAATTTCATACTTAAATCGCAAGTCATATTCTTTTTCTGTCAGTTGTCCTAAACTCAACAAATTATTATGAAGACTTGGAACATAATAAACATCAGATACAAAGTGAGAAGAGTCATTTATTGAAGTAATTTTAATTTTTTCTATTTCAATAGTAGGCACTTTTGAGTTATTACCAAGTCTTACGGTAGCTCTAAATGATTCATCTAGATCAACAAATAATTCTTTATCCCAGACATATAATTGCTACAACTTGAATCTATAAACCATTCATTCCCTTTATTTTTTTTCTATTTCTGAGCTAGAAAATAATGTCTCTTGTTTATCTCTATAATTTTCAGTCAACTTTGCATGCACTTCTCTATTTTCAGACTTTTTAAACCAACAATCTCTTTGATAATGTCCAAATTTTCCACAGTTATGACATTGAATTGTTGATTTGCCACTGTTTTACTTGAAAAATATAAATAAAAGAAAAATGACTAAGTTTTTAAAAAATCGATTAAACTTATGATTCAAGAGAAATCAAATTTCCAAAAGAACAGAGTCGCCACTTAATTTTTTAGTAAAAATCAAGAAAAAACTTAGGGTTTTCAAAAGACTCAAACAGATAAAATCAATTGAAAAAAAGGGTTCGAGTTCGATGTACATTCTGAGAAGGTGTTAGGCCCTTGGAATGTCCGCTAACTTGCGGTTGATCGGCGATTTGACTAATTTTTAAAATTTTAACTAAGTAAAAGAACTCATAACGACTTTAACTAATTTTTTGGAAATCTTAACTAAGTAAAAGAACTCATAAGGACTTTAACTAATTTTTTTGAAATCTTAATTAAGTAAAAGAACTCATAATGACTTTGACTAATTTTTTGAAATTTTAACTAAGTAAAATAACTCATTTATTTAACTTATTTATTTATTACTATTATTATTATTATTTTTATCAATATTACTTTTTAAGGGGAAATAAACTAGGTGGGGGGTCATTTTAAAGAAAAATAATTCATCGCATTGACAAAAAAAATAATGCTAAGTAATAAATAAAAATAATAAATATTTTTAGTTTTGAATATATAAAAAAGAATGACTATCTTTTGAGGATTAATTAAGTTAGACCAATTCAAATAGAGGGTTAGTCAATATAATAACAAATAGATACAAGAGAGAGGAAATATTGATTTTAGGCTTTTTCCCCAAATTTCAATCTGATGGACTTTTGGCCCAAATCCTGTCCTAATTCTAAAATGTCATAAATGAGGCTTGACCCATTTAGATTTAATCCGCTGCCAGTCACTTTGCTGGCCATTGGGCCCATTTTTCACTTAAATCTACTGAGATTGTTTTTTGGGCTTTGGCCCATTTTGCCTTGAGCAATTGTATACACTGAACGTATACTGCTGCATATGGACTGTATGTTAGCCCATTTTTCTGTGTATTGAGTTGTATACCAAATGCATACAACCCATTTTAGCTCCTGCAACCTGTATTTCGATTTCCTTTTCACTCGAACAATGATGAGGCTGACTCGAAGAAAATCAACTCGAGGAAATGCAAGAGAAGAGTCTGAAATAGACCCGGATGGCATCATATGCAACAAAAGTAAAAAAAATAAAAAAATAAAATAAGGATTAGTAATCAAAAGTAGCAACTTGAAACTGTAGTTCCAAACGGTAACAAAGATTCATCAATTTAGGAAAAAACAGTAATGCATCCAATTGAGATTTCAAGCAAAGCAAAATAAATTGGAGTTGAATCATATAATACAACAAACATTTGGCAGTTTATGGCCTACAAATAAAAATTCACTACACTTTGACAAGCAAATAAACATAGTGGAAAAATATAAATTCTCTATATGGCCACTTAACAGTAAAAACAAACAAGGGAAAAGGTTAGACAAACTGAATTTAGCTAGAAAAGAAAAATCAGTAGGATATGTCATATGATGCATTCGACTAGATAAATCAAAATGATGAAAATATACTATCAAAATACTGCAGGTGGCGAACAAAATGATCGACATATAAGCACGACAGAAAATTCAAGATAATAATATAATGAACTTAAAGAATTACTGTCAACTCATAGGATGCGAGATCGAATAAACGGAGACATAATACCAAGAAAATTTTATGCTGACCAATGCTTTATTGAATAAGCAGGAACTAGATTATTCTAAATCAAAAAAATCATGGAATGAACTTGAGCTAATGTAACAAGAATCACAATCAATCTCACGAAGCTCTTTTGTATTCAAAGCTGAACATTTAGCCAGCTAAGATGAATAAAAGAACTATAACAAAATTTGGTCACCAAAATACTAAAAGAAAAAATAAATAAATCTGACGACCAGACTCAATCAAAACATGCTAGACTTCAAACAACCAGGACAACATCAAAACAAATCAAAACTATAACGGAAGAAAGGTAAGGCCGTAGGGAAGATGACATAGACAGTCAATCTTTGTCAAACAAATTGAAACCAGAGAACAAAGCAAAAAAAACATTTGAAATATTAATCATGGGAAGCAAATCACTAACCAAAATTGAAACATCACAGACACGAGTGCGACTCAACAGTTAAAGAGAGATCTATGCCGATATTCAACTCACATTTAAGCATAAAAAAATATATAAACAATCGAGATACATAAGAGTCGAGAAGAAGGAGACAAAGCGAGATAGGGTTGAGGTTGTAACCTTCTTCGGGGGCGGCGATTGGAACAAGAATGAGCTGGAGAAGAACCTTCCACAACTAACCTCAAACGACAACGATTCCGACAAAGTGAACAAAAGTGAGCGCGAACAAAGGCTGAAGAAAAATTTCGATTTTGATAAACTACCCTCAACATTTGTATAAAAATAAATTTCGCTGGAAACTTGTAGTATATCTTTTTATAGCTGACTTGGTTCTATATTTTTCGATCCTCTTTTTTGACTCTTTTTTTTAAAAAAAATTCCTCTCCCCTTTTAACAGTAAATAACAAGCAACATATATATAGAAGAGGAATTAGGGTTCGGAAAAGGGGAGGGAAAAACGGATAAATCCAAATTCAAAGCCTAATTTGAATTCAAAACACCCAAAACCCTTTCACCAATTTAGGGAAACACAATTTTCTCTGAAAAATTACCCCATTCCGAAAGAGGAAAAAGGGGTAGGATGTGTCCTGCTACGATAGTACTGTTGAAAGGGACGGGAAGAAGAAGAAGACAAGGAAAATCGCAGCACTGCTCATGTGTATGTTGGAGCTGGAATTGATTCACACGCTAAAGTGGTTCACATGTGAGGGATCGTTGGGGCTGCTGTTGTATCGATTTTGTGATTGATTTCTCGATTCGCTTCGCTTTGCGTGTGAAGAAGACGAGAGTACAATGGTCTGGTCGGTCAGCTGCTCCTGTTGTTGGAACGTAATGTTGTATGTATTGATTTGTTTGGGTTGGTTGGAATGGGAATCTGGGAGTGGCTCGGCTGAGTTGGGCTGGCAAGGGAGATAATGCATAGAATGGGCTGGAAATGCTTTGGGCCAAATTTTGCCTTGAAAATTAATCCAAGAAATAGACAAAAGGTGGCTATATTTGAATTAGAATAATAACCAAATGAATTGCAAATTTAGTCCACTTAACTTTAAAATTTAGCCAATTTGACTCAAATGGTGAATCCGACAAAAGATTAAATACAACGAATTAATATTAATTAATTAATGAGTTTCTTAATCTTAACAAGATAACTAATTAACTTAATTATAAACTAATAATTTAAAATTATAACCACAACCTATGTTAGCAAATTAATAAAACAAACTTCCAAAATAATTAAGCTAATAAGCTAAATAACTCCAAATTACGAATATACTTTAAACCCAATTAATTCAATTGAAGATTTAATTAAAATAGAATCTTTTTTAGACGATTTTCGAATATTTAAGAAACACTAATTACATATATAATTACAAAATACTATCAAAATCGACTAAAAATACTTAAAGTGACCTCAAAAAATATTTAACCTTTTATAAAGTAATTATTCTAAATCGTTCCGAAATTGAGAAGCTCGAAAATTAATTATTATTGGGGAGGGTCAAAATTGGGTGTCAACAGTCACGTCTCTGGAAATTTTGATTTTTTTTGTTGTTTCTTCCTAAAATTATTATTATTTCGCTGTTGGTAAGAATAATTACCTCTACTCATATTCTTCTATATGTGTTGGATCTCACACAAGACTTTTATAAGGATCACGCACAAGCTCTGATACCAATTTGAAGAAAATAATATTATCCAAAGAATTAATATATGCACAAGTGAAAGACCCAACAATTATAGAAGAAACTTATTAATCTACATATACTAGGTAGGAGGCTTTATTAAATAACTCAATTGGATGGATCTAATTTTCTGAAATTGTTAATCCGGTCAATGATCTTCTTTGAGACACCTCTCAGATTTGGCACATTTGCTTTGCATTTGGTGCATTCCCAGGGCTGTGCCATGTTTCCTTGATACATATTATCAAACGTTAGTCATCGCAAATCATGCATACCTCAAATACATTGCATAATATAAACTGAAATAAATCATTTTATAACCTGAATAGAATTTTTTTATTTATTTACATATTTATACATATTTTTATGGACAGATTATGTGTCATTTTATGCTTGTGAAAAATTATTCCTTTACATCTTCTGTAGACATTTTACTCTTGTGTTTTATATTTTTCAAATGAGAATGAACAATTATATGCAGCTATGTATAATATGATGTTCAATCTATTTCATCACAGTGCTTGTTCTACCATGGAGGTTTCAAAAAACAGCTTAATTCAGTTTTGATTTCCCTCCTGTGATGATGAGACACAACTCACTGCCAAGAATTGACCTTATGCAATGACTTATAGTTCTTTCCATCTTCTATCTTATAGAAAACAATCTAGGAAAAAATAAATAGTCAAAACTTTTAAACAAAATACCTACATATTCTTTAACCATTTAGATTTTTTGCATATGAATTTGGCTAAACAATTCAATATTAATGCATTAAAATTTTTCCCTATTTTTAAATTGTCCGGTACTGATTGTATTGGAGTTTTAGAACTCCTTACGATCCATACCAATGCAGAATTTTCAATCGAGGAGTACAAATTAATCAAAGAACAATTGCAAGTTTACATTTTTTGGTTAAGTAATTCTTTAATATAAATTTTCATTTTTTATTTATTTCTTGTTTTATTTTTTCAGAAGGTTGGGTACACAATTTCAATCTATTCGTTTTCTCCTTGGTGGTTTGACAATTTGAGTGTCTATACTTCCTACCTGTGTCTACACTTCCTACACATGACCCTTCAAAGGACAAAACAAAGGGAAAGAATTATAATATATGAAGAACAACCTAATGGTAACTCCAACTCTTTTATTCTGTTTTATTTTGACTTTAAACATGATATAACTTTTTCATTCTTATTATAATTGAAGATCATAGAAAATTAATGGTGGCCAGATTAGTTAATGATCGTGGAACAGTCCCATCTTCTTTTAATTCTACCTAATTGAACTAAAAAAATATGTTATAGCATCATTTTGCTGGACAGTAGAGGCTAAATTTTCAATTGCAGTCTTGGATCAAAATTTAGATCAGCTCTTTCTAATTGATTGTGATACAACTGTTCAGAATTTCTTTAGTAATAATTTTTCAGTTTATTATATTGATTTAGTATTAGCGTATAGTAAGGCAATAAATGAAAAAAAAAGGGTGGAGGTTGGAGTATCAATTGATAGTTTTATACTGATTTATGAGGTCATTGCCAAAATACCTGCCTATAGGACCAGAGCTTCAAGGGACAATGTCCTAACAAAATTGTTTAGAGGTAACTTTTCTGCTAATTCATTTTTAGGTGAAATAATTTTTATTTTGTGTAAATTTTTAATTAGTTTATGTTTGNACTTTTAAACAAAATATCTACACATTCTTTAACCATTCAGATTTTTTGCATCTGTATTTGGCTAAACAATTTAATAGTAATGCATTAAAATTTTTCCCTATTTTCAAATTGTCCAGTACGGGTTGTATTGGAGTTTTAGAACTCCTTACGACTCATATCAATGCTTTCAATCGAGAAGTACAAATTAATCAAAGAACAATTGCAGGTTAACATTTTTTGGTTAAGTAATTCTTTAGTATAAATTTTTATTTTTTATTTATTTCTTGTTTTATTTTTTCAGAAGGTTGGGTACACAGTTTTAATCTATTCGTTTTCTCTTTGGTGGTTTGACAATTTGAGTGTCTATACTTCCTACATGTGTCTACACTTCCTACACATGACCATTCAAAGGACAAAACAAAGGGAAAGAATTATAATATGTGAAGAACAACCTATTGGTAACTCCAACTCTTTTATTCTGTTTTATTTTGACTTTAAACATGCCATAACTTTTTCATTCTTATTATAATTGCAGATCATACAAAATTAATGGTGGCCAGATTAGTTAATGATCATGGAACAGTCCCATCTTCTTTTGATTCTACCTAACTGAACTAAAAAAATATGTTATAGCATCATTTTGCTGGACAGTAGAGGCTAAGTTTTCAATTGCAGCCTTGGATCAAAATTTAGATCAGCTCTTTCTAATTGATTGTGATACAACTGTTCAGAATTTCTTTAGTAATAATTTTCAGTTTATTATATTGATTTAGTAATATAGTATAGTAAGGCAATAAATGAAAAAAAAAAAAAGGGTGAAGGTTGGAGTATCAATTGATAGTTTTAAACTGATTTATGAGGCCATTGCCAAAATACCTGCCTATAGGACCAGAGTTTCAAGGGACAATGTCCTAACAAAATTGTTTAGAGGTAACTTTTCTGCTAATTCATTTTTAGGTGAAATAATTTCTATTTTGTGTAAATTTTTAATTAGTTTATGTTTGGTTTTTTTTAACTTCCATATCTACTGTTAATCGCCTTCATCAACGGTTGTTGACTTGCTCATCTGGTGTTGTACCGATCAAAATGTTACGTTTAGGAAAGACAAGTAGTGGTTTGGATCGGACTGCCCTTTTGGGAGGATATTTTATGTCTGCTATTGAACAATACTCTACATTGACAGCTGGACAAAGGACTCCTTCTTTGAAATGGACTGCTACTTTTAGACAAGACAGCGAAGGCACTAGATATTTTGACAATCTTAGAGTTAGGGCACGTTGGACAAGAAATCCAAATTTGACCTTCTTACTTTACTCTATTATTTGTATTAATTCTAACTTTTGTTTTGTTTGGTTGAATTTAATTAAATTCCCAAAGATAATTTTTCTTTATTTTTTTTTATGTTTAATTAAAGTATTATTTATTATTTACGTACATATTTTGTTTATTAATAAAAAGTTATTTCCTCAAAAATCATTCTTAATATATTCTCTTTAAGTTAGGGGTGTGCAAAAATCGACTCGACCGATAAACTAAACCGAAAAAAGTGTTATTGGGTTTTTGGACTAACGGGTTTTTAACGGTTTTATAAAAAATATTATCGGGTTATCGGTTCGGTATTGATTTTAATATTGAGTTATTGGGTAAACTGATATGATAACCCATTAAGCCTAGTAATTTATTAGATTTACTTGTACATAAATATTATATATTAATCTCAATACCTTACTAGTTACGGTCTTTATCCTTTAGCCTTCAATTCACACTTCAAAGTGACTTTTAGTTCATAACTTCACATTATACAACACGTTAAAATCTAAAGTAAGAACCTTATTCCTCTTAATTTCTCTTTGTGTTACATTTGTATAATTTTTTTATTACATTATTGTGTTGTTGTGTCAAATTTATTAAAGAAGTCATATATTTATTTTTGATAAGTATTTTCTTATTGGTTAAACCGAAAACCGAACCGTTAAGGACCAAAACCGATAAACCGAAAACCGATAAAAAAATCTCTTATTGGTTTGGTTATTTGTTTGACGTATTTAAAAACTGAAAATCAATAAACCGAACTGATAATACATAAAATTGTACCGAACCGACCGATGCACACCCCTACTTTAAGTAATATAAAATTTGGTTTCTCTTTACTTTATTAATTTTCAAAAGTTGGTCAAGAATCAAATGTTAAGTTAAGTCGTAGGTCAATCGCGTGTTGGCGAACACTTCAAGTGGCTAACACCATCTTAAAGTATAAATTGAACCTCGAACCCCTCTGGTATTTTCAAATGATTTATCTGTTTAAGTCTTTTGAAAATTATAAGTTTTCTTGTTTTTTCTTAAAAATTTAATTGGCAACTCTTATATAAAATTAGTTTTTCTTTTAAAGTTAAGCTAAATCGATTCTTTATAAAATAAGTCTTTTATTTCTTTTTTTAAAACGTGAAAACAGGCCCCATAGCGGGAATAAATCCCACCCTCTATAACGGTTTGCATGGGACCGAACCTCGAAAATCTTCTTGAAATAGTCTATTTTGCAACACCCTTCAAATTCTAATGTAGTCAAACCGATCCCTTCACGCCAAATTCAATATTGAGAGTTCTATTCCCCAGAATTCACATCCAAAAAGTCATACAGACTCATTAACATCTTAGCTGCAAGAAAATCAAATTCTACTTGGACGTTTCACCCAATCCTCTTCTCAGATTGTTCTAGACCTCATCTCGCTCAGATTTTGTCCAAGTCTAGCCTATCATGAAATACGCAACTCTCAAACCCAAATGTTTTCTCACCCGATTTATTGTATCTTTGTTAATCTATTATATATATTTTATATGTTAAAAGTATTATAAATCACAATAATTAAAAACTTAAAATTTTATTATGTATTTTAAAGATTAACTAAAAATTATTATAGATCATAATAATTGATAACTTAAAAAAATTAATAATTTGGTTGACTCTCAAAATTCTATCAATAATGCATAATATGGTACTTGGAGAGTAACACATTATTTAAAATTGACGTAAAAAGTATAATTAATCACAATAATTAGTATTAACCAAATAAATGACATATTTAATTTTGTAACTATATGTATAATATATAAGACTAGTTTAAATTGTATTCGTACTAATTACATGTAATCTTAATAATAGAATATAAATTTTATACCAAATGTTGTTTAATGCTTCAAAATAGTCGATTTAATTTCTAGTTTTTAGCTAGTAAAAAGTAGTGTTGTTCGGTTTTTTAGCATGAAATTGTTTGTTATTTTCTAGTTGATATGGTAGAGTTAGTGAACATGTTTATCCACTCTATTTAGCTAATGTTAATTAGATGTAAGCCTATTAAACAAACTATCAATATTGTTATGGAATGTAAGAAACTAGAAAGAAAAATTAAAGAGAGAATGAATGATAACTCTTTGTATTGATTCATGCATTGATTCAAATAGAAGAGTACATCACTATTTATAAATAACTAGTATACGTGCCCACGCGTTGCGCGGATTTTCTAAAATATAATAATTTTTTAATTTAAAAATAACTAATATGAATTATTATTGAGTAAGAGAAGTACTATATGTGTGTGTATAATCAAGACACCAAATATTATTCTAAAAACTTCTCATTTTCCTAGTATAATGAAGTATTAGCATATAAGATGTGTGTTGAATTGATATTTGTGCTAATTAATTAAAATTTAAGTTCATAGATCAATCTAAAATCTAGTATTAAAAATATTGACTCTACTTTTAGCAAAAATCTGAATATAATTTGTAAAGCATGTTGCAACATTTTTAGCACACTCCGCTCTCGTTCAGTCCTACAAATTAAGAGTATATTCATATCAAATTTAATTTCATAAAATAAGAATTCACAAAAAATGAATTTCAATAATTAATTAAAAAACACTATAATCAAATTAATATTATACCACATAAAAATAAACTATTTTTAGTGCAAAATAAAAATTTGAGAGATGAAAAAAAAGGGTAATCTTCTATTAAGTCTTTTATTCTATTTTATAAGCTTTTGGATTTATTTTTTTAAGAATAGTTCTCTAAATACTTGTACATTATAATCTAAATATTTAATTTTTAATATATATATATAGTTACCACTTATTTTCTTAAAACAAAATAAATAGATAATTATACATTCGTAATTACTAAATTTTAGCAACATTATCTTAAATATTTATCGTGGACGAAAAGTGGTAACTGAAATTTCACACTTTCAACCTTATTTAATCCGGAAAGGAGTCACTTGACTTATTCTAATGTTTTTGCCCTCACTTTAATATAAAAGGTAGTACTTCTTTTTTAATAACAATGTTTATTTTTTTAAGAATAATTCTCTTAATACTCTTACATTATAATCTAAATATTTATTTTTTAAAGTATCTTTTTATATATATATATTGACACTGCAATAAAATTAAAATAAAGGTTTCATACTTGATCAGATATCTTAACTTTTTAGAAATATTAATTAAATACTCCCTCCATTCCATATTAACTTAAGCTTTGAGGTGCTTCACACCCTTTAAGAAAAGTAGGTTAGGACATAAATTGAACATAATTTTCCATTTTTACCCTTATTAATTATTGTCAAAAATAACTAAACATTAATTATAATAACTAATTCCAATACTAACTTAAAGGGTAAAATGGAAGAATATTTTAAAAATAGTCTTGGAGATTGAAAACTTAAGTTAATTTGAAAAATGAAAAAAGGCTCAAAGCTTAAGTTAATATGGAATGGAGGGAGTAGTGATTAGCTAAATCTAAATATCATTAATATAAAACAAAAATAGCAACGCTCCCTGTTTCTCTCCTTACATAACACACTTTTAAATTTTATTTGAATAGAATTTTTTATGGAGTTATAAGAGATACATAAAAATATATATGTAACTATCAAAATTTGAATGTAAAATAAAACTGGCAAAACTAAAACAATTATCAATATTTATTTATTTTTAAAAAATGCTTTTGAATATTAATTAATCTATGTATTAATTTTTGTGGTACAGATATGTGACAGTTTTGACCTCTTTTATCCATTAAACTCAACAAAATACAACACTAAATAAATAAATAAAAGGCAAGAGAAATTAGTAATAAATCATTTATAGATGTATCATCTCATTTGTTTATCTAAACTTGAAGGAGTATAGTTTGTTCATCCATCCCTTTTCGACTTTGTAATTGTTAGGTGAGAATGAGGTCTGAAACAATTCCAAAAATTTTCAACCAACGAAATAATTTGTTGATTTTTAGAATAAAGAATTAAGTGATATCGTTGTAACATGTTCAAATTTTAAGGCAAAAAATTTAAGAATAAAAAACATCAAATAAAAATGAATTATTGATTATGGATTGTCAAGTGCAATTTTTTTTGGATATGTATATTACAATATATGAAAATACTCTAAATTGGAAAAATAGAAGAAAAATTTAAATAATCAAACACGTTTTATTATCATATATAATCAATCAACCTCTTCTTAATCTTGAAGCTTTGACTGGAATAAATATAGATCTTCCGCAATCATCATAACTTCAATTAGTCATCGAAACGTAACTTCAATAGCATTCATCATTTTGTAGAAATCATCCTATAATTTTTTTTAGAAAATATAATAATAAAAAAGAATGGCATATAGAATCTACAGACATTTAGCTATCAAATAAGAGAAAATTTATGAGTAATATTATAAATAAAAATTGTGTAAGATAATGCATATGAGGAGATGGGGAATGAAAAAGTTAGGCATAATGTTTCACTGCAATGCATTTTCTTTCTAAAAAAGATGCAGTTACTTTTGAAAAAAAGATGATCTACTCTTTAAAATTGTTTCCTTAAATAAAGGATTTTAAGTTCAGTTTTTTCTTCCTAATTTTTAGGAATCAACCACGTACAAAATTTATCCTTTTTTAATCAAAATTTGAATAAATAGATAACTGATTAAAAAACCGTATGAATAGTTAGCAATTTTATAATTATTTTCAGATTTTAAATTAATTTTAATAATTTATTATTTATAAATTCAAGAAAATTTAAGGTGCTGACATGTGGCACTATTTCTTCTCCTATTATATATAGATAGATTAAGGAGAATAAAGTGTATTATTTTTCTTCTAGTTACTAAACTAAAAAGGAAATTAAATATTTTTCAATTAATGTAAACCCTAGACTTGAAATGAAATTAAATACTATAAAATATTTTTAGACTAAAAAAAAAAAAGTAAAAAAATTCTACCTAATTTCAACAAATATAACTATTCAATTGCAATTCAAAGACTTCAGAAAATCTCTTTCTTTGCTTCTGTGCTTTTTTTTAAATCCCCAACACCAAATTATAGTATAAATATAAAAGTATTAATTTTCTATGTGGTTAACCTGTTAAGAAGAAATCTCAAGCCTTCGATATCCTATGTTCCTGAGATCATTTTTTTTCGATCTCTAATTTTTATATTTTTTTTAGTAGTGACTCTTTGTTGTATATATGATGAAGAACAAGAGCTAACATAATTTTAATTTAGAGGTCATTGTACAAGATACTACTGACAATAATGTTCAAGATGATATCACATGTTTACACTATATACTATTATATAGAAGCTAACAAAGTTGCTGACCACAATTCTTGATGAACACACTCCCTATCCCTATCTGATATGTTTAGCATTTTTTCATTTTTTTCGAAAATTGCTTACAATATGTCATGTGTACACAGGATAAGATTTAGACCATCTTTTGTGTAATGGTATACAATATCACTGTTGGAATTAGATTCTGATTTTTTTCTTAAAAAAGTAAACATTGATGAAGTTTGGTGATAACAATTTTTAGTGATAATTAATTAATAATAATAATAAATTAATTACTGTTAAATATATTTTTTTAGAATTAATTAACATTTTTTGTAAATTAATGTCTCTAAAGAAGCATATACCTTATGTGATGAAAAGTTTTAACCGTCTTTATTAATGTGTATATTTATTGCTGTTAAAAATTGTTTTATTATAGTGACGGTAAATGTCGATAGCTTTGTAACTTTGCTAAATATAAATAAGTCATCACTGACATCTTTTTCATTTGGATAATAATCTAGATATACAAAATATAAGACCATAGAATATATGTGCTCTCTTTACCTAATTTTCTTTCTACAATTTTCCATATCTTTTTTTTTATATATTAAGTCATTTATTGTAAAATATTTAACTTAATATATTTAATTTTCAGACTTTATGTTTCCACATAATAATTAGGGGTAACCTCCTCATTTCAAATTATATATTAAAAAAAGTCAGAAGATTTTGTTTTTCTATATGAGTTGTTATGAATTTTTTTAAAATCATGATAAAAGTATGTCCATATCTTACTTTCAATATTAGGCCAGAAAGATACCAACATATTTTATAACATATTCACATATAAGTCCTCTAAAATCATGGTAAGACATTTGAAACACTGAACTCTTACGTGAAATATTAATATAATATTTAAATTCAAGAATTTCTTTTCTTAGTTTTAACAATAATTAAATAATAATGAAATGAGACTAATTTATTACTATATAGGATAGGTTACCCTCTCTCTGATGAGTGTTGTAAAGGGCTTTCGCCTTATCCGCCCGTTTGACTTATGGTATATAATTTAATATTTTCTAATATATAGAACTTTTAAATTTCATCCAAATTTTATGTATTCACATACTTCCTTATTTTAAAAAAGTATAATACCAAAAATAAAAATATCAGAATAGGAACTTCTGTGCACCTAGAACTTCATTAGGTTTCAGAGTCTTCATTCTGTGTTATATAGAAATATAATCGATTAGATTTTGTATAATTTGATTATTTTTTAAAATAAAAAAATTAATTAAAAGAAAATACAGAAGAAATTAGAAATACAGTCACTAAAAATAATATAATTGCATTTTTTTAAAGATCACATTTTTATTATGCATGGATTACATTAACCTATACGTGCTTTGCAAATCTAGTTCAAAAATAATCTAAAATATATCTATAACTTATTTTAGTCTTTAGATTATAAATTTCAAAAATCATTTTTCCTCACTTAAAACTCCATGCCTAGTTAGACACAATATCATTGGTAATGGAAGGAGTAGATGATGGAGGATATGGATAAGCAAAGTGAAAAAAATACATCCTAAAGCTTTGTGTCTTTTTATGAACTGAAATAGGCTAAATTAATGAATAAGTGTGTTAATGATCAATCTAAACATGATCAGATTCAACAGATCATATTTTTACAGACTAATTTATCATGTTAGGATTTATTTACTATCATTATTATTATCACGTGAAGTCGAAGATTCTGTACGTACTCACACTATGCAATGCTATAATAAGGAGCCACTATATAAGAGCAGCTAATGTTACTTGAAAGCAATATCCATCAAAAGCTTCATTTCCAATATTAAAGATGTTTTCTTCTCTTTTTTAACTTAGTTTGGTTGCTTCTCTTCTTGTCCTCCCTTGTAATAATTCTACTTAGAAAATGGAGTAACAATAAAAAACAAAAGTTGCCTCCAGGTCCATGGAGACTTCCCTTTATAGGAAATCTTCATCACTTAATCGGAGGAGGACTTCCACATCGCGTTCTTAGAAATTTATCGCAAAGATATGGACATATTATGTACTTGCAACTTGGGCAAGTTCCTGCTGTGGTTATATCATCACCTATAATTGCACAAGAAATTTTAAAAACTCATGACCTCGCTTTTGCTAATAGGCCACAATTTGTATCCACAAACATTATATTTTACAATAATAAAGACGTTTCATTTTCCCAATATGGTGACTATTGGAGACAAATGCGTAAAATTTGTATTGTAGAACTTCTTAGTGCAAAGATGGTCAACTCCTTTAGTGGAATTCGACAAGATGAACTTTCAAGTTTCATTTCATCTATTCATTCCACAAGGGGCTCTACAATAAATATGACAAAAAGTTTTTCAGTTTACGAATTGTGTTATGGCCAAGGCGCCCAAAGTGAAGTGAGGCAAGTTTTTAAGGGAAAGAAAAACTATGGTGAAGACATAGAAAAGTTGACATACCTAAACTTAGTGATTAAAGAAACACTAAGGCTACATACTCCAGTTCCTTTTATAGGACCTAGGGAATGTAGGGAGAACACAAATATAGATGGATACACCATTCCTTACAAGGCTAGAGTACTTGTCAATGCATGGGCACTTGCGAGAGATTCAAAAAATTGGGAAAATTCTGAATGTTTTATACCAGAGAGATTCGAGAACTCTTCAATTGACTTTATGGGAAATCACTTTGAGTTTATTCCATTTGGTGCGGGAAGAAGGATGTATCCAGGAATACAATTTGGTTTAGCTAATGTTGGACTTCCTTTGGCTCAGTTACTCCACCACTTTGAATGGGAACTCCCATATGGAGTTAATCCAAAAGATTTGGATATGACTGAAACACATGGAATAACTGCATCAAAAGCGAAAGATTTGTATATAAACGCCACAAATTATAAGAACGATGAAGAACTTTGATGTTGTGCATGAAATAGTGAAATTAAAACACCATGATGCAGGAGTTTAGCAATTAATGATGATTCAACAACGTGTCATCCTTATCTTTAAATTGTTATCCATATATTTTGAATTGTCACAGCAGGGTTCTAACCTTCCCATATTTTTATTTCTGTATTTTCCTTTAGATTTTTTTACATTTTGTCCTTTTAGTTGTCTTAATTACTTTTCTGCCTATTAGAGTTTTGTAATGATCCATATGTAAAATCTTCCATATTGATATTTATAACTTGAAATCGTAAACATGTGCCTGATCAATAGCCTAAAATATATCGGGCTTAAATTATTCCTGGCCCCTTAAAGTTGTTCGCATAATTCACTTAGACACTTCAATTAGGATTTGTACCTATATTAAACACATGTACCCTCTAGAATTTGAACCACTTAGACATTTCATGCAGATGTGGCACAAAAAGTGTAAAACACACTTTGTTGACCACGTGAAATTAATATATTACCGTTTTCCCTTTTCTTTTTCAATCTTTTCTTTTATTTTTTTTCATTATTTTTTTAAAAGAATAACTATCTCTTACTCTTTCTTTCTATTTCAAGACCATAGGATCCTGTCACCATTTCTTCATGATAATATACCATCATTTAAAAAAATATATTATTATTATTATTCCCATTTTTTCGGTTTTATTCTTCACAATTCTTTGCCGGGAAATGGTGATCATCATCTACGTCCTTTTTACCGAAAAATGGAGATCACCATCCACATCTTCTTTGCCGGAAAAATGAAGACCATTATTCAAATATTCTCCCTCCCTCTTCATCTCCCCCAACCCACACCCCTTCGAAATCACAATAAATAAAAGAAGAACATTTCTTTCAAGAAAACACTATCAATTTAAATGGAAATGAGAAAGAAGACATAGAGAGAAATAAAAATGATAAATTCATACTTAATATATTGAGAGTTAACAATGGTGGGCAAGAGTAACTGTTAGGGAAAGAGAAGAAAGGGAGAGGTGGGCTGTGGTGGGGGTGAGGGTGTATAGTTTTTTGTTTTTTTTTTTTGGAAGTTGAAGTTGAAGTTCTTTTCTTTTTAGATTTAGATTTGTTTATATTTAAAATTTATTTTTATAGTTATTTTGAATTAAAATGTCATGTGTCTTTATTTGATTTGTTATGTTACCACATTATATGTATGTGAATTACACGCACTTCTTGTTTTGATCATGTGTCAAAAAGATGTTTAATAGGTATTTATTTTTTAAGATTGAAGTGTCTAATGAGAAAAAAATGTCGATTGAGGTATGTAAATGAAATATGCGGACAACTTTAATAGGTGCCCTATATACAACATTTCATTTTGGTACATAATTCATGGAGTACAATGGCAATGGTTGAGACATTCATAAATACTTTACGTGTACAACTCGAGAGCAAAGAATCAAAGACTCATACAACTAAGAACTAGAGGAGGTGCTTGTCCAATCAGGTTCTTCACTTCAACAACTTTGATTCACCAAAAATACCTTCTTGTTATTAACAGTTCACATGCCACTCAGCAGTTGCCTTAGATTAGGACTTCAGTTACTTTAGAGTTACTCACGTAATATAGGACTCCTCACGTATTTAATTTTGTAGGAATTAGCTTATTTAGCGTAATCTGTTCACTTTCTTTGTATATAAACAGTACTACAGACTCATTAATACATACAATTAGAACCAATTAAGCTAATCTGAAATACTTGTATCACAACAGTGTTTGTGGATAAAAGTTAATTAAACGGACTCTTGAAAACTAAATTGTTGCTTTGTATGTATGAGATAAGGTACAGATTCCGATTTAAAAAATCAGGTGTTTTGACAGATTATACCTTTTGTGCTGTAGAGTTCCAAGCATCAAAGGATTGCCTAGAAAATGCAAAGTGTATTGATTGTTATATTGGAGAACGTTAGACTGAAGCAAAGCATATAACAAATATAACAGTGCACAAAGTATAAAATGTAATTGTAGTGACCTTGAGCCTGGGCCGTCCCCACAAAGAGAATTCTTCCTATAAGCAACCTTCCCATCTGATTTATCAACTAACAGTAAAAGAAGTTAGCAGAGATTTTTCACTTTGAAATTTATTTATTTGAGTTAAAATGACCAACCATCATCACAAAGACCACATTACATCAGAGCATCACTGAGGTGAAAATCACATGAGAACAACATTTTTCTTAAGTCAGTCATTGCATTCACCGTAAACTTGGTAAAAGAAGCAACAAGTAACTAAACTACAGTGTGACAATATACAATCATGTAGACTGATTGGTCTTGTTACCTTCACTCTTCCTATGAACTTCAAAGAAAATGATTGAAAGTAAGTAATTACCAACTATCATACAGAACGCTGACTTCAACATCCATTATTGGATGGGAAAATGCCATGAGTGTGAATGCATCACTACATGATGTTAGAACTTTTGCTCCACGACAAATCAATAAAACATGCATAAAATGAAACAATGACACAACATGTTAAAGGTAAAAATGGCATCTTCAAAAACCATTCTAACATTTTTCTTCAAAAAGAAAAAATTGCAGAATTCAAAAGTATTGGCAAAGCAAAAGGGAAGGTTAAAAACTACACAACAGAGTCAGATGTTCCATCATTGACTTACAACTATTAACCATTAATTAGTCTAGACATGGCAATAAACTAGTGTCATATATAAAAATGGTTCTTTAACTTCGTAAAATCCAGTTATTCTCATATCCTTCGAATTACTGCTAATATTTATGAGTTAGAACCATTTTCACTATATGCTTTCTTCCAAATGATAACAACAATAGCTATGCCTTGATACCAAACAAGTTGGGTTCAGTTATGGGCCCAAACAAAGATGCACTCCTTGTAGGGGGGATACATCAGATGAGTACTATAAATTAAAGTTGGAGGGCTTCAACTACATGAAAGCACAAATTGAAGGGGGGATCTTGCTCCTTGAGAAACAGGCCAAACCTCCAAACATTTACCTCCAAACATTGCAACTTAAAACAAAATGTGATAGCAACACATCTGCTGCAGTTTATGAGATCATACAATCACCTAAGCATGAATGGGAAAGCCTGCAGAATAAGAGAATTTGTTTGCCTAGTTCACACTCCATGCATGGCTAATAAAAGCGTAAAAAAAAGTTACGGGATAATTTCATGATGAGAAAATAACGAACCATTGCTTGCTAACACCAAAACAAATACTTTGATCCATACTTAACCAGTCCCATGACCAGGCAGATATTCAAAATGGAGCTCTATAAAAGCTAATAGCAATAGCCCCCCAGGCCTAGCTTGAGTGGCAAAAGGTGGAGGATTTGTGGCTTAGGTCGCAAGTTCAAACCCCACACCATGCAAAGTAAAGCCCGGTATTTAAATGGAGAAGGGTAGAGGGGCGGGCCCATTATCCACCGAGTTTAGAAGGCTGTGATTGGTCCAAAGGGCGGGTCACAGACAGATTTCTCAGTTAAAAAAAAAAAAAAAAAAGCTAATAGCAATAGCTATCATATAAATTCTTGGTCAAACATCCAATGGAAAAGCCACCATGCATAATATATCAGTCTTGAGTTTATGGGGATAAATATGAAAGAGAATAAACAATGTAACAGTGGAATTCATTTAAATAAACAACAAGAAAATTGGAATTGCTGAGAAAAGAAATAAGCCCTACTGTATATGTGTACCTTTCAGACTGTCATTCACATTCTTTCAGATGAAAATTTCGCTCTGTTCCTTCCGACTAAATCTCTGAGTAAATCCTTTTAAAATCTGCAAAAAATGGTTTCCTACACAACCTCAATCTCTGTTTAGAACAATTATTTTTCCATTTCTTTGTGGACAACTCTACTTCGCAATTAGGATATTGAGTGTAAATTTCCTATCTCAATATTCTAGTGAGTTGTGAATTCAATTGGGAGTCTACAGGGGAAACCTTTCTAAACTGTTGAGAACGTACTCACCTGCGCTTATATTGGAAGAATGCTTATATAACATTGGAAGAATGACAAGTGATATGCAATGTTGAAAATATCAATTGAATTAAACAAAACAAAAAACATAGTTGAATATTGTCAATTGAAACAAATACATAACATAAAATGCTTCTTCAAAAAAATTTGTAGCAATATTATGAAAAAGAAAAGAGAGAAGACAACAAGATTGCATTCATTTATCCAACTCATTTAATGTTATCTTGCAAAAGAACAGGGTACAGTGCACCAGAGGCATATTCTTGTAGCTTAATATTATGATTCAAACGTAGAAACAAGTTGGGCATCCAAAAGGCCTTACAAGAAGTTTCTAAAACTACACTTGCTAGAAAGAAGGAAAATACTCAAGAAAATTATACGAAAACTAGCTAAAAAGGAAAACACTTAATTATTACTGGAGGACTCCCTTGAGAAATATGTAATTTCTTCTTATTCCACTTGGTTGTCCTTCCTTGGATCCTTCTATAAACAACGGATTTGGTAGTTGGAGGCCTTGTGTCAGTGTACCTTAGTTGCGCGGACTCTTCACTTTTGATGCCGCACCTGTGTCGGACTCTCCAAAAATGCACTACTTTTGGCGAATCCGACACGCACCCGTTGAAATTTTTGAAGAGTCCGAGCAACATAGTGAGTGTACACACAATGGAACAGTTGCATTCTGTCTGCAAACGTCTCAGAGCACTCTTGGAAGCTGCTGGCAACAAAACGGAAATATTTGAAACAATTAAAGTACAATTAATAGAGCGCATGCATGCATCCCGGCCTTGAGACAGGTAAAACTTTACCTCAGGATCTTCGCCATCCTTCCATCTCTTGCACTTGTTGTTGGTGGCTAGTAGCTTCATCATCAAGTTTGGATCCAGGTGCATCTACCTTTACCCCTTGATTATTACAAGTACTTATTTTTCCTACTATAGGAAGCCTTACACCAACCGTCGGAGTCTTTTGGAGCGGAACTGAATTAGAATTAGTACTACTGACCCCATAAACTTCATCAGCTTTGTTGGCCATCAATGAAGGAAGGAAACCACCTTGTGCTACCGGTTCCTGATTTATATTTGAAAAGCATTTACATAACACATTATTATTAGAAACAGTCTAAAAGATAAAACGCATGTGTGTGTGATCCTTCTAAACAAGGAAAGTGATACTATTTATAGAGTTGCATGCATTATATATTGCAAAGACAAACATACCTCCATGAAAAAGTGTCTGCCGCTGTATGAAGTTGCCAAATTTATTTCCTGCCAAGAAAAAAAACAGATGACAACTTGTAAGTAATTAGCTTCGGGGAAAAATGATTGGTTATGAAGATCTACAACAACACATCCAATATAATCCCACAAGTGGGTCTGGGGAGGGTAGAGTGTGTTGGATATGAAGATCTATAAAATGAAAATTGGTTGATTTTGAAAGTGTTTACAGTTGGCATTAGAAAAAGGATGAACCAAGAAAATATCTGTTTCCAACTAAATGAACCTGATCCTACTAATATAGTGGAACCAAGTTAGACATTATAACATGTGCTCTTGTGGTCCTAAGCCAAATATCTGTTTCCAACTAAATGTTCCATCCAAAGGATGAACCAAGAAAAGAGGAGAGATCTGATAGGTGCAGAAACACATCCTATTACAAAATAAGAATATATATAAAATCTCAACACAAATCTTTAGTTTTATTCATAAGTCATGAAGTATATGTATCCCAATCAAATGTAGGTACATAATTTCGAGTGTGATTAGAACGCAAAACCTCATTATTGATAATACAATATCCATCAACCTCCCATCATTACCAGCAGGGAGACCTCGCATTCTGTATACAAACAGGAAGTTGTACTTGTCAACTACTTACCTGTACCCAAAGTAAACTGCACCAACAGGGACCACTAGAGGAGCAAACATAATACTGTGCAAAATCGAACTTCGGCTTTGGAACTGGTGAGGTTCGGTTGACCGGAGGGTATTCAGACAAATCTTGTCCAGGGAAATCAATTTCATTTGGAGAGGCATCACGTAAAAATCCATTGTTGTCAGCAATCACAGTTGAAGTCCTTTCATGAATCAGAGGCCTCTCCAAACTATCAATGTCTTGATTTTCCAATGGATAGTCCTCACTCGTTTCTGGTACCAGCTGAAGCATGTCATTTTTACGAAACTTTTGAAGCTTCTTGTTAATCCAAGGAATTGGAGCTAATAAATCAAAAGATATACCCAAGAAACTGCTTGTAATTAAAACTGCTAGAGACGAAAGGCATGTCCTCGTCAAAAAGGAAGCAGTCATGTACTGCTCGATCTTTTTGCAATCTTGTCCATCCAAATAACGGGGACCCATACTTAAGAGAGCACCCACAACAGTCGATTCGGCCAGAGCCCTAAGCAAAATGAGATTTACCAGAAAGAAGCAAACCATATTCAGCAGTTCAACCCTTTGCTCACCAGATACAGTAAGATGATGTTCAAATTTTGCAAGATAAGAAAGAGCTGAAGGGACAATAATGTACATGCTCACAAAAATCAGAGCATTGATATTTTACTATACAATCTGAACATTGGCAACCGACCCTCACTTTCAAAAACACTCATAGTACTCTTCTGATTTCTCCAAGAGGAAGGAAGGAAATTTGTGGTTTCAACATTTCAAGTTTTGTGGACACCTCCCAAAAAGTGCAACTTTATTGCTGCAACAAGTTTTACTTGAGCAAAAGAAAGAGTCATTGTATTGATAATGTGGTGAAGATGATTGTTAATCGGTAGAAGTCATAAAAGCACGGTCAAGGACCAAAGCTTCTCTGTATGGTTAAGCGTAACGTTGATAACCGAAGGAAGACCTTTTGAAATTAGCTGGCCTTCAGGATAATAGATTGGCTTGCTGAAATTAAACAAATATGCAAATTATGTAGACAATAACAAACTAATCAGAAAACTCACATTACATTAGATATTGATACAAGATTTGAAGTTTATATATTCATATGCTGGGATTTTTCAGAAGCTCCTACATTAAAAATTTGTCAGTGCAGGTGGCATTCGATGTGAAGTTAGCTTAATTGTACTACTACCACTATCACAACAAAATCCAGTTGATTCATATTCAAACTTATTAGCCGAGCCAAGTTACGAACCTTTCTTAATGGAATATAATCAAACAGTAATAGTATAATATCAGCCATATTTTATCTGCACATGTCAAACAACCTTAACAGACGAAAAAATGGAAGAAACAAGGAAAGCGGATATTTCCGTGATCTCAAGACAAATTGATGTTTGGGTAACAAGTCTCCGTCCGAAGACTAAGACCAAACATGAGGCTTTTTCCACAAAATTTAAAATGATGGATTCTTTTGTATGAAATATAAACCCAAACTGAAGAATTTGGATGATTCCAAATATAATCCCAAATCACACAAATACTATGAAGATGGTACTAACACATATCCAATCACAATCATCACAAAAATGACCCCTGAAGATACTATTTCACAAATATATTCTTTTCTAGAAAAGCCACTTTAAATGTCCAGTGCAACAATCCAAGATTTGTATTTTCCAGCAAAGTGCAAGTTTTGCTCTTGTCATCCCAAAATGTGATTTTCACATAGTAAACCAACTATGGCGACAACACGCCAAAGCACACAAAGGGGAATAACCAAATTCGAGCAAGATTCAATATCAAACAGACGAAGAGAATTCAAATAAAAGCACTAATCGAGGACAGCGAAGAAGATAAAACATAAAAAGTGAAGAACAAATAAAATCATTACCTCAAAAACAAAGCAATCACTTAAGAGAATATGCATACGATAAACCCAAAAGATGAAAAAAAAATATACCGACAAGGAGACGAAGCACAGGGGAGTAAAATCCATGGAAACTGTGAAAATTGTACATGACTCCTTATCTGTAAGCAGAAACCAGAACACAGTTTGAACCAAAGGAAAACAAGAATGACCAAATTGTCCTGTGATGAAACAGCCATGTCGACCATGAGACCTACAGAAAACGCCCAAATTCAGTTAAAACACACCAATTATCATACATGAGAAAACGAAGCTCAAATAACCAACAGGCAAGATTCAACAAAGAAAGAAACCTCCAGATGAAAGTATCACAGACAAACACAGAGGAATCACTGAGAAGAAGACAGAGACGATATGGCGGTTCCTATATGAGAAGCACTGTATTGAGCAGTACCAGAATCAACAACACGGGTAGTTGCACTTGAAAGGATGAAAACAGTGAAGCAGGCATGTTGACCAAGAGCAGCTTACTCTTAGCGTCTATATATTAGTAATTAGTAAAATTAGTAAATTAGTAATAAGTGTAGTAAAATATGTTTGTTTATTTTTACTTGGTTATAATTATTGTCCCAAATAGTATCATAGTAACAAATTATTAATATGAAATCGAAAAAGTAAATTATATAATTTGGACGGCGAAATGGTCCGATGGACCCTTGTGTACTTGTATGAGTTTGTATTTTGAACCCTTTTACTTAACCATTTACCAATTGAACTCTTAAACTCAATGAAACTCAGCATTTTAAACCCCTTTGGCCTTGTGTGACCTTCAAATGCACAATAAAAATGACATGTCATCACCCACATCAGATTTTATATGACACGTCACTTATTATTTAATTTTTTAAAATAAATTAGTTTTTTCTTCTATTTCACTCATCTTCATCTTCATATCACTTGACCAACACATGTAAAACCCTTTTCTCCATGGATGCCAATGAATCACCATTAAAGTATTTCAATATATTATAATATTTATACACAATTTTATCCAACAGACTTCATCTAATTTACATTCAACAGTTACTTTTATCCTTTCAAAACTACCGGATTTACCCTAGAAAATGGAAAATAAAGATAAATCAAGAACAATAACAGATTTAAAGAAGGAGCACTAAAATTGCTAACAATTTTAACAACAAAAAGAGTTCAAAATACTCATTAGACATATTTCTTCCGTGGATTTGGGTATTGCACCAATTTTCTCGATTTTCCTTTGCTCATTTTGTTCTCATTTTTTGCACGATCTCGTTTCTAATTTGGGAAAGAGAAAATGAAACAGGAAGAAGAGAAAAAGAACTGGAAAGGAGTGGAGGAAGGGAGATCGAAAGGAATGGGGGATTGGGTGGGGGAAGATCAGGGAAGGTGAAAGAAATGGGGATCCTTTTTCTTCTAATTATTTTTAGTCTAAATTTTTATTTTCACACTCCTTTTTTGTGTGAAATCACGTACTTATGCCAACTCAACAATTAAGTTGCCACATAAGGTTGGTCAATGGTCAAAAGAGTTTAAGATGGTGAATTTTATTGAGTTAAAGGGTTTAGTTGACAAAGAGATAAGTAGAAAGGTTCAGAATACAAACACATACAAGTACAAGGGTCTATCTGACCATTTCACCTATTTGGACTTCAGAAAAACTATGTGGAAAGTACAACAAACTACTCTCTTATCACATTTAATTAATTAATCTAAGATAACTTTTTATATATTACGTATTTATAAAAATAGTACTAAAAAAAAAAGTGAAGTATTTAGTTGTTGTTTGAGAAGGTGATCATATGGAGAAGTTTTAGCAATAAAGTTTGCTGACCTTTGTGTCATAGCCAAAACAGTACAAAGTGGGTGAGGAACTGATGCATTTATGGAGAAATCCAAAAGTGAGCAAGCTTTGTATTTCCTGTAAGGTAGAAACATAACATTAAACATTTGTATTTGCGATTATGATAAAAACAAATGAAATTGTACTTACCTTTTCTGTACAGTATTCAAAAGTAGTTGCCAAAACGCTTGGATAAACTATAAATATTGTTTTGAAAGAAAATGTTTGGTTAGTATGTGATATACTGTAAAATAAAGAAAGAAATAGTAGTTGAAGAAAGAATGAGGAGCAGAAAGGTGGTAATCACCCTCAGTTTGGTTTTTCTGGAGTTGGTGGCTCCAGTTTCTGCTTCATTTTGAGTGATGATGATTCAGCCTGCTCACTCACTTGTTCTGGTTCAACTGTTTGTTTTCTGTTGCTTCCTTCTTAGATATTGATTGTGTATGGTGCTGCTGGAAGAGAATGTGTGGTATTTTCTTTTTCAACGCATGATTGGATATATAATTTTGTAGCAGTTGCGTTTGAAGTACGGGCAAATTTTTTCTTGGCTCGAATAGAGAAGATCTTGTTGATAAAGCTTGCGTGTCCATCTTTCATAGGTGGACAGTTGCTCTAGGAGAGTGAAAAAATCATTTTGGTAAGTTTGTTATGTAAAAATTATATATATTGTTTAGTTAGGACGTATACCTTAGTGGAAGCTCTTTCATAAATTTGTTCTGCAGTTAGGGATAATAGTTTTTCTCCTTCTTTGTTCATAATCATCCCAGTTGTTGAGCCAGAGCAATCTTTGAGATTTACATCAAATCGACACCTGTGTTATTGTATGGTTAAAATACTATTATTTGTTATTAAAAATTAAAAGAAATTGATATTGTTGGTGTAGTAGTAAAGTACCTGGGGATGAGCATCTTATGTTGATTGCAATTCATATAGTGAATTTTAATGATGATTGGATAACGGACTTCTTATCCACAATTGGAACATACCAAAACATAGCATCTCTTTTGGTCACTTGGGAATGACATTTTTACTTCAATTGAGAATGTTTGTCCCTGTATTAAGAAAAGAATGAATGTAAGTATTTGTAGTAAGTTTTAACATTAAATAATGAATGCATTTTTTACTAACATCTTCTTCGGATTCAGTGTTTGCAATTCATCTACTGGAATGGTGATGAGAGATCCAGATATGGATGTGCTCCTCAAAGTAAATGAAGTAAGTGTCCCTTTGTTCTCTGTGACCCTGCAGATAATCTCAAAGAAGGTTCATTGCTGGTAATGTTAATTTGATATGTAAAAAAAAGACAGTGAGGACATATTAAGGAGTGGACCATGCTTGTAGTTGCTCGCGTTGTGGATAAAGTGGACCAATTAGTATTGTTGTGTTGAATTTGGTCATCAATGATACACCTACGTTTATTACATTAGATATTAATAAGTTTGAACTTGGAGAGGAATTATCATTCAAAGTAAGTATATTAAGACTAATCAGTCATTACTGAACTTAATCAATTAAGCAAAATCAGCATCACAAACAAAGAGTTTGTTCCATTAGCAAGGAACAAGGGAGGCAAATAGAGTTTTATATATCTAAAAGAAGGTTCACGTGCAATAATATGAAGGTAAGAATTAATACTTATACATATACAAGTAATATAGCTATAACATGAAGTTTCAGTAGCTAACAATCTTTATGTTGACAATGAATCACGAAATAGAGATATCATAATTCATAGGAGGTAAATTAAGACAAAGGAATATTAGCAAATGAAATGGGTGAAGAAGATATAAAGGACAAAGCGGCTTCATTTAGTGTTGTTCTCATTACTGCCAGTTAACAATTTCATACAGTTTCAACGTAATAAGTGTGGTTGCACAAATGGGGTGTGTGGAGGGTAGATTGTACATAAGACCTTATCCCTAGGTCACGCCAAAATGCTATTGAAATAATGTCACCACAGCTTAGTTTACGTGTTGCCTTAGATAATGCATGATATGATGACAAGAAGCATCATCAAAAAATCAAGACCAAAAATAAAGAGTTGTGTCTCCTGTGTTGCTGGAGGCGGGTGCTACTGTGCAAATGAGCTCCAAAAAAATCTAAAAGAGTGATTCACTGCTTAGGTTCTCTTTTCCTTATATTGAGGGAGAGGGGGTCCATGCTACTCAAACTCAAAGGAGAACATTTGAAAACATCAAAAAGATATGAACAGTAACATGGCTGATTTACTAAAAACTCCATATCTACAAAACCAAGTAGATGATCTACAAATACAAGCAACAAATTCATTAACCACAAAATTCAGAAATACAAAAAAGCTAAAATATTCACTTATTGATAACAGAAACAAGGAATGTTTTACAACGCTTTTAACAAAACATACTGTCACAGCTAATGAGCATCATCTAAATTGTTGTCCAACAACAAGCCTTCTACAAGTTCAGTTCATCCCACAGCATCAATCCCATGTACTAAATCAGTATCAGTCTCATATCTAGTCCCTTCACTATCATGTCCAAAAGTAGCAGTCCATTCCAAAGAAGAAATCCCTTGTCCAGCAGCCAATGTTGAGTAATGTTCAACAACAGACAATATCCTCCCAAAAGGGCAGTCTGAAGATCAGTCCTCCAGCAAGATCAGTCTCACGTCCAGTCTCTTCCACAACCTCAGTCCCATGTACTAAATGGGCATCAGTCCCATATCTAGTGCCTTCGCTATCATGTCCAAAAGTAGCAGTCCATTCCAAAGAAGGAGTCCCTTGTCCAGCAGTCAATGTAGAGTAATGTTGAACAACATGAATAGCATATCCTCCCAAAAGGGCAGTCCAATCCAAATCACTACTTGTCTCATCTAAACGTAACTTTATTGTCGGTACAACACCAGATGAGCAAGTCAACAACCGCTGACGAAGGCAAGTAACAGTAGACATAGAAGCTAAAATAAACCAAACATAAACTAATTAAAAATTTACACAAAATAGAAAGTACGACACCTAAAAATGAATTAGCAGAAAGTTACCTCTAAACAATTTTGTTAGGACATTGTCCCTAGAAGCTCTAGTCCTATAAGCAGGTATTTTGACAATGGTCTCATCAATCAGTTTAAAACTATCAATTGATACTCCAACATCCACCATTTTTTTCCGTTATTGCCTTACTATACTCTAATACTAAATCAATATAATAAACTGAAAAATTATTACTAAAGAAATTCTTAACACTTTCATCAGAATCCATTAGAAAGAGTTGATCTAAAATTTTGATCTAAGGATGTAATTGAAAACTTAGCCTCTACTGTCCAGCCAAATGCTACTATAACACATTTTTTTAGTTCTACCAAAGTATAGGTAGAATTAAAGAAAATGGGATTGTTCCACGACTATTAACCCTCTACTGTCCAGCCAAATGCTACTATAACATATTTTTTTAGTTCTACCAAAGTATAGGTTGAATTAAAAGAAAATGGGACTGTTCCACGACTATTAACTAATCTAGCCACCACAAATTTTGTATGATCTGCAATTACAATAAAAATTAAAAAGTTAGATCATGTTTAAAGTCAAAATAAAACAGAATAAAAGAGTTGGAGTTACATTAGGATGTTCCTTTGTCTTTTGAAGGGTCATGTGTAGGAAGTGTAGACACAGGGTCATGTGTAGGAAGTGTAGACACAGTCAAATTATCAGACCACCAAGGAGAAAAGGAATAGATTAAAACTGTGTACCCAACCTTATGAAAAAATAAAACAAGACATAAATAAAAATAAAAATTTATATTAAAGAATTACTTAATCAAAAAAATGTTAACCTGCAATTGATCTTTGATTAATTTGTAGTCCTCGATTGAAAAATTTGCATTGGTATGGTTCGTAAGGAGTTCAAAAACTCCAATACAATCAGTACTGGACAATTTGAAAATAGGGAAAAATTTTGATGCATTAATATTGAATTGTTTAGCCAAATCCAGATGCAAAAAATCTGAATGGTTAGAAAATGTGTGGGTATTTTGTTTAAAAGTTTTGGCTATTTGTTTTTTCCTAGATTGTTAAGTTTCAAGATGGGAAGAACTATAAGCCATTGCATAAGGTGAATTCTTGGCAGTGAGTTGTGTGTCATCATCATGGGAGGGAAACCAAAACTGAATTAAGCTAGTTTCAAGAAACCTCCATGGAAAGCACTGTGGTGAAACAAATTGAACATCATATTATACATAGCTGCATATAATTGTTCATCCTCATCTGAAAAATGTAAAACACAAGGGTAAAATGTCTACAGAAGATGTAAAGGAGTAATTTTTCACAAGTGACATAATCTGTACATAAAAATATGTATAGAAGATGTAAAGGAATAAAAAAAATCTAAGTTGGAAAGATAACTATTTGGCACCCTAAACTCTTATAAGATAAATAAGAGTCATTGAGACTTTAAACCGCTGCAATTTCAATTGTCTTGTAACTCTAAAAGACTACTTTTCTCTTGGAATTCTAAAAGACTGCTTTGCAATTTCAATTAACTCTAAAACGAGAGACAGAGAGTAAATTTATGGAAAAAAATAATTTTTCTAAATTACTTTTTTTCAGAGAGTAAATTTTCTCTTGGAACTCTAAAAGACTGCTTTGCAATTTCAATATTTTTTCTAAATTACTTTTTTTCAATTTTTAGAGTTAATTGAAATTGCAAAGCAGACTTTTAGAGTTCCAAGAGAAAATTTACTCTCTCAAAAAAAGTAATTTAGAAAAAAAAATTCCATAAATTTACTACTCTTTATCTCTCTCATTTTAGAGTTAATTAAAATTGCAAAGCAGTCTTTTAGAGTTCCAAGAGAATTGTAATGGCAAAGTAGTCCTTTAGAGTTACACGACAATTTAAATTGCAGTAGTTTAAAGTCTCAATGACTCTAATTTATCCTATAAGAGTTTAGGGTCCCAATTAGTTATCTTTCCAACTTCCTAGAATTTTTTTTTTCCTTTACATTGGACAAATTATGTGTCATTTTATGCTTGTGAAAAATTATTCATTTACATCTTCCGTAGACATTTTAACACTTGTGTTCTACAATTTTCAGATGAGGATTAACAATTATATGTAACTATGTATAATATGATGTTCAATCTGTTTCACCACAGTGCTTATTCTACCATGGTTGTTTCAAAAAACAACTTAATTCAGTTTTGGTTTCCCTCCCATGATGATGACACACAACTCACAGCCAAGAATTCACCTTATGCAATGGCTTATAGTTCTTCCCAACTTCCATCTTATAGAAAACAATTTAGGAAAAAACAAAGTCAAAACTTTTAAACAAAATACCTACACATTCTCTAACCATTCAAATTTTTTGCATCTGGATTTGGCTAAACAATTCAATATTAATGCATCAAAAAATTTCCCTATTTTGTACTGGAGTTTTAGAATTCCTTACCACTCATACCAATGCAGATTTTCCAATCGAGGAGTACAAATTAATCAAAGAACAATTGCAGGTTAACATTTTTGTGATTAAGTAATTCTTTAATATAAATTTTTATTTTTATTTATGCCTTGTTTATTTTTTCAGAAGGTTGGGTACACAGTTTTAATCTATTCCTTTTCTCCTTGGTGGTTTGATAATTTGACTGTGTCTACACTTCCTACACATAACTCTGTGTCTACACTTCCTACACATGACCCTTCAAAAGTCAAAGGAACATCCTAATGTAACTCCAACTCTTTTATTCTGTTATATTTTGACTTTAAACATGATCTAACTTTTTCATTTTTATTGTAATTGCAGATCATACAAAATTTGTGGTGGTCAAATTAGTTAATGGTCGTGGAACAGTCTCATTTTCTTTTAATTCTATATATACTTTGGTAAAACTAAAAAAATATGTTATAGTAGCATTTGGCTGGACAGTAGAGACTAAGTTTTCAATTACAACCTTCCATCAAAATTTAGATCAACTCTTTCGAATGGATTCTAATGAAAGTGTTAAGAATTTCTTTAGTAATAATTTTTCAGTTTATTATATTGATTTAGTATTAGAGTAGAGTAAGGCAATAACTAGGAAAAAAAAGGGCGGAGGTTGGAGTATCAATTGATAGTTTTAAACTGATTGATGAGACCATTGCCAAAATACAAGCTTATAGGACCAGAGCTTCTAGGGCCAATGTCCTAACAAAATTGTTTAGAGAGAACTTTTCTGCTAATTCATTTTTAGGTGCCATAATTTCTATTTTGTGTAAATTTTTAATTAGTTTATGTTTGGTTTATTTTAGCTTCTATGTCTACTGTTACTTGCCTTCATCAACGGTTGTTGACTTGGTCATCTGGTGTTGTACCGACAAAAAAGTTACGTTTAGGTGAGACAAGTAGTGATTTGGATCGGACTGCCCTTTTGGGAGGATATGCTATTCTTGTTGTTCAACATTACTCTACATTGGTTGCTGGACAAGGGACTCCTTTTTTGGAATGGACTGCTACTTTTGGACATGATAGTGAAGGCACTAGATATGGGACTGATGCCCATTTAGTACATGGGACTGAGGTTGTGGAAGGGATTGGACATGGGACTGATCTTGTTGGAGGGACTGATCTTCAGACTACCCTTTTGGGAGGGATATGATATGCCTGTTGTTGAACATTACTCTACATTGGCTGCTAGACAAGGGATTCCATCTTTGGAATGGACTGCTACTTTTGAACATGATAGTGAAAGGACTAGATATGTGACTGATACTGATTTAGTGCATGGGACTGATGTTGTGGAAGGGACTGGACATGGAACTGATCTTGTGGGAGGGACAGATCTTGTGGAATGGACTGATCTTGTGGGATGGATTGAACATGTAGAAGGCTTGTTGTTGGACAACAATTTAGATGATGCTCATTAGCTGAGACAGTATGTTTTGTTAAAAGCGTTGTAAAACATTTCTTGTTTCTGTTATCAATAAGTGAATATTTTAGCTTTTTTGTATTTCTGAATTTTGTGGTTAATGAAGTTGTTGCTTGTATTTGTAGATCATCTACTTGGTTTTGTAGATATGGAGTTTTTAGTAAATCAGCCATGTTATTGTTTATATCTTCTTGATGTTTTCAAATGTTCTCCTTTGAGTTTGAGTAGCATGGACCCCCTCTCCCTCAATATAAGGAAAAGAGAACCTAAGGAGTGAATCACTCTTTTGGATTTTTTTGGAGCTCATTTGCACAGTAGCACCCGCCTCCAGCGACACAGGAGAATCATTCTTTATTTTTGGTCTTGCTTTTATGATTATGCTTCTATAAACGTAAAGTTTCTAACTTCTTTTTATATGAGGAATTGATGGTGGTGTTCGGACCAACTTGTGCACACCTCGATTATCTCATCAAGTATTATTACCTCCCGCCAGCATAGTAAATAACAACAAACACTCTAACTTTATTGAGTATTAATTCAACATTGTATAATTATTTTGTATCCATATTATACCAAGAACTCTTTGACATGAATACTGCCCTCAAGGACATGTACAAGAAGGTCTTTGATTAAAAGTGAAGACTAAAATTGTAATTCAAAAGGTTTCAGTAAATACATGCTTAGCATAACGAACTCATACCATCTAAATATCTTCTCATCTTCACAATTAAGAAGATCCTGTCTTCTTTCTAGGTAAAAGCCAAAAGAAAATGCTTTAGTCTAAAGTGTTTTTTAACTTTCAAGAAATACAATGATCCATCTCACCAAAACAAAAATTAATTCTCGAGTACAAGGAATTTAGAGACAGGGGAAAAACTTAATAGTAGCATGCAACAACTGCAAATAAAAATCAAGCAGAAAAAGGCCAGCACAACATTAAAGTTGTACATCTCGTAAAACCAAACAAATGAAATGCTTACAGGCCTAAAGTGATAACATCAGCCTATCACCATCATCATTACTCGTCTTCCGGAACCCTCCGTCATCCCCTAAATTCCCTATCTGGCTTCGAATTCTAATATTGAAACTCGTGGTGATATTCAAATCCATAAACAAAATTAATTGGATTAAGGCTTTCTAACGTAGTCCAGAAATAGCTATACTTTCTTTTCAGGCAATTTCACGAACACCTTTTATGCAAGTACGGATGTTATACCTAATATAACAAACTCTTAATCTATTGTTACTTACCTTGAAAGAGTTGAAACATTTTAAGATTAAATCATATCTTGAAAGAGGTGAAACAGATGAAAATTAAGATTAAACCATGAAAAAATAAGCAAAAAAAGGAAAAATGCAATACAGTAACCTAAAATTTTAAACCAAAAAAAGGGCAAATATTTCATGGAAAATTCAAAACATCTCGAATTAGAAATTAACAGAATCTCAAACCTAACTAACAGTGATAACATTAAAAGGAAAAAACAGAGGGGAAACTTACCTGTAAACTGGGCAAGAAAGAGCAGTATAGTTTAGGGAGAAAAGAGTATTCTTCAAGACTTGTGATGTGAAATGAGGAGACTGCTTCTAACCACAGCAATGTGAAATAAGTAGAAGAAGTGAGGGCCATTAAATATGATAAATGAGATAGTTCAACCTTTTATTCACAAAGTACAAAAGGCAATAACAGATAAAAATATGAAAATGCCAAAAATATTCTTATAGCATCTGGTTTAGCTAAGGTTTTTTTTACTTTAAAAAATGTACAACCTAAAAAGCATTATTGTACAAGAATAACATTGCTAAAAATAATGGAAAACCCTAAAATACCCCTAACCTAGAATAAACAAACAGCTAACTGTCCTTTATATATACGAGACTAGATATGGGACCCCGTGCCAGCACGGGGCCCAATATATGTTATTGTTTCTGTTTTAATTTATGTGGTACATATGAAATTTGAATCAATTTATTAGTATGTTTTTATATATTTTAAGTTGCATTTAGAGTATGTTTTACGTAAATATATTAGAAATCACAATAATTAACAAGTTTATATAAAAAAAACTTATAAAAACTTCATTGACTTTTGAAATTTCATTTGTATCACATAAATCAGGACGGAGTAATATATATGAAAATTACATAAAACGTACTATAACTCACAATAATTAGCAACTTAAAATATCTATATATCTATATTTCTCCCAATTTATGCGGTATAAATGAAATTTTGAAAGTTAACAAAAACTTTTTATATGTTTTGAAATATTTTAAGCTATTAATTATTATGATTTATAATACTTTTTACATAAAAAAATTATTTATATAAAGTATAAAAGAAAAAATTTAGAAAAAGGAAACATAAATGTCAG
>NW_026025114.1:71358-72993 GCF_019186545.1 Solanum stenotomum
AGGCGATGTTTAAATTATATCATAAATTAAATGAAACAAACAATAGTAACAATAGTAGGAACATAAACATATTAGGAAGTAGGAACATAAGCATACTAGGAACATAATAAGCAAATATTTATTTATTTCTTAATAAATTTCATGAATAGCTGAAAAAATTAGAGTATATTATTTCCCATTAAAATCACTAAATTATATTTTCTAACAAAAAAATTCATAAAATTTTGTCCATATTAACACACAAAAATCACATATGCTGCAACATTAAACTCTCTGGGTAATGGATTTTTTTTTAGAATTTATTTTAATTTATATTAATAAATATAAATTCAATTAAAAAAATGATCCGACCCAATCCAAATCCCATATCCAATGGGTACTAATTGTTTGACCTTTTATCGAATAAATATATATATCCAACTAAAAAGGATCGATATGACCAAAGTTCATATGCAGAGGTTAAAATACAAAGAAGTTATTTAATAGTGTACAAAGATATTAAATAGGATGTATTAGTTATAGTGATAATATTTTCGATATGTTATTTGATTTGATGTATTAGAAATAATAAATAGTAGAATTTTTATTAAAAAAACATTTGTTTATAGAACTACCCTCCACACTCATTGACTTTGGGAAATAGACAGGGATTTGATGATAGGTAATTATGTTATTGACCAATCTAATGCATATGTTAAAAACTCTTTGTATTAGTACACATCTCAATAAATAATAGAATGTATTAGTTATAAATAGGCTAAAAAAAAGTATACCAAACTAGTACTTTCAATACACAAAATTAATATTATTATTATTTCTAATACACTCTAATGAAGAAATTTTAAAAATATTAATATAATATGATTACTTTTGATGCAAGTATAATTAATAGAGATAATGGAGAAAAATAGATAAATATTATTCTTGATTTTAGAACGTCCCAACACATTCTCTAATAACTCGTGAGCAGTGGCCTTTTGCCTTTTCCTCTTCCCGTAATTAATACTCTATTTGTATTACGGATTCCCATCCACTCCGTTTTCTTAAAATATTTAGCTTTTCTAAAAGTACGGGTGGGCGTTCGGTTCTTCGGTTCGATTTAATCAAATTTCAGTTCGATTCTTTGGTATTAGATTTTAGAAAAGTGTGCACCATATTTCAAACCAAACTAGATCGGTTTGGTTCGATTTTTTCTACTTCAGTTCGGTTTAGTTCGGTGTTTTTAGATCGATTTTTCAGTGTCAACAAAAATAAAGAGAGAATATGATAAAGTAACAATTGTTATTCAATTCACACTTCAAACTTTAAAATAACAACTAACCATCTAACAATAGAAGGTAAGAGCATTAATTTGTTGTTCTCACTTCAAAGTAACAACATAAAATGATAAAATCATAAAGTAGAAAGTAGAAACACCAAGTTGCTGCTCAAACTTGAATTAAATTGAGTTTTGTTTAGTTTAGACTTTAGGTCTTTAGGGTTTACTATTTTGTTATTAAGATTTTTGCTATTTAAGTTTAGGATCTAAATATAAAAATTGAAATGGGCCAAGTAAAGTTAAAAATTAAGTAATATAATAAATACTTTTAAATTTATTTAATAAAACTTCGGTTCTTCGGTGCACCGTAGTTTCGG
>NW_026025114.1:75440-107471 GCF_019186545.1 Solanum stenotomum
CTAAGATTCTTAAGCGATTTAAAACCGCAAAATATATAAAACATAAGTACTAATGATAAACTAAATTAAGAACGAAATTTGATATATTTGAATTAAACATTACAAAGAATCTTTAGAATATTTTTAACACTCAATTATTCTAAAAATTAATTATTTAACGAATTTAGCAAACTAAATCTAATCGCGCGAAGCGCGACTAAGTTCACTAGTTAAGAGAATAAAACTGAATACTAAACAAAATTAAGAGAATTAAATGCATGAGTGATTGTTGAGTTCTTTTTATATATATAAGAATACATTATAAATAAGAAAAATAGGAAAAAATGTTTTAAGAAAAGGAGAAAATAGATAAATGCCAATGGAGGCCATTGAGAGGTGCCACATCACTTTTTCTATATATATATATATATATATATATATTGTGGTTTCAATGTTATTGGTTCTTTATTATTTTCTTCTTTGGGTAGATATTTGAGACCTTTTTCAACTTTTTTTTTATATTTTCTCCATTCCATTTTAGTTGTTACTATGTTGCACTTTTTAAAAGTTAATTTAACTGATTTTTAAAATTAAATTAGATTGCTTTAATTCAATATATGTATACGGAACACTAAATAAAAAATCAACAAAAATAAAAATAAAATTGCTGCTATAAGAAGCTAAGGGCATATGAGCGATAAATATTAATCCAAATGTGTTACACCAAAACATAATAAAAGTTAACCTTAATCCTTGAATATTAAAGTAATAAAAATACACGCTATCACTTAATTATATATAGTTAAGTGATAAATATGAGTAGAAAAATAAATCTTAAAATTTCGTAGTATCGTGTTAACCCCCACAACCACAGGGTAACAATGTGTGAGGCCTATGCGTTGAGTTCGAGTCGAGTTCAATAGAGTTTTTTACAATATCGAGCCGAGCTGAGGTGAATCGAGTTCAATAAGTTTATATAGTATTGAATCGAGCTGAGTTGAGTTTGAACCGAGTCAAATTAACTCTTTAATTTTATTAATTTTGTGTTGATACGTCACTAGGAAATTAAATTTATGATAAATTCGTTTGAAAAATATAGGCATCAATTACTAATTTAAATACTATGTACTATTTAAATGTTTCAACACTTTTTGGATCAAAACAATTCCATACATATCAATCACTGTTCTGGCTCTTATTGTTGTGGAGGAGCATCACTGTTCTAGGCTCACTGTTAAGCATTCAAATCAACAATGAAATCAGCCTTTAAATCGTTTTCTGGAGAAGGTATTACCTGTAAGTGTTTTCTTCCTGCTGCCATGGTAGAGTAGAAGTTTTATATTATTCAGTAGAAGTTTTATGTGCATAGAAATTGAGTTCTAGGACAATAATAGGGTAGAATTTGAAGGAAATAATACTACCCAAGTGAAAGACCTAACAATGGTTTTATGGAAGAAACTTATTAATCTACAAATAGTAGGTACTCAAGGAGTCTTGTAATTTTTGTACATTGAAAATATGTAACAAGGCACCCCTATTTATATTACTAATACTAACAGCAAAAATATACTAGAACTAGGAACCTATAAAACTAACAAATCATAATTAAACATAAATAAGGATATACCATAAATAATAAATCCTAAACTAGTAAGGAATCCTAAATTACTTAGAAATCGTAATCTTGCTTTATTTCCTAAATAGCCTCCCTTAAACCTAGATCTTCAAATGTGACCATGCTTAGCATCTTCTTCAATTTTATGAATAACTTCAATTTTAATAGCTTTGTGAATATATCAGCAACTTTTCTTCGGTATTGCAATATTCAAGCATTATCTCTATCTTGGACCAAGTCACGAATGAAGTGCCATTTGATATCAATATGTTTGCTACGGCCATGAAAAACTGGATTCCTTGTTAATGCAATTGCAGACTTGCCATCACAAAATATTTTTGTAGGCCTATATTGCTTGTGTTGAAGAAATTCAAGCATCCTTCTCAACCATAATGCGTGTGTAGCACTACTTGTTGCGACCATATATATACTTTGCTTCAGCAGTTGATAAAGCAACAACTTGTTGTTTCTTTGAAGACCATGAAAATACACTAGATCCCAAATAAAACGCATAGCCAGAAGTACCTTTTCTTTGCATCATATCATCATCCCAATCACTATCAGTATTACTATCGTTAGTCTTTGAATAAAATATGTCATCAGAGTGTGTACCTTGAATATATCTCAAAATTCTCCTGGAGTCTTGCAAGTGAGATTGACGCGAAAACTCCATAAATCTGCTAATTAATTCAACTCCATAAGTAATATCAGGCCTTGTAGAAGTCAAATATATTAGACTCCCTATCAGTTTTCTAAAATATGTAGCATTAACTAAATCACCAGTTCCATCTTTGCACAACTTCAATTTCTCTTCAATAGGGGTCAAGATTGGTTTGGCTTTGTCCATATTAAATCTTTTCAAAATATCACTCGCATATAAAGATTCCATCTTTCAATTGAGAAACTTCAATGCCAAGAAAATAAGACATTAATCCCAAATCGATCATCTCAAATTGGCTAATCATAGCCTCCCTAGACTCAGAAATTAATTTAAAATTATTTTCAATAAATATTAAATCATCCACGTATATGCACACAATGAGAATGTCTCCATCAGTATTGATTTTTATGTATAGTGTATTCTCATAAGGACATCTATGAAAATCATGTCCCATAAAATAAGAATCAATGCGAGTATACCAAGCTCTTGGAGCTTGTTTCAACCCATATAATGTCTTCTTCAACTTGTAAACTTTATTTTCTAAACCTTTTTTGACATATCCCAGAGGCTGCTCAACATACACTTCTTCCTCAAGAACACCATTCAAGAAAGCAGATTAAACATTCATTTGATGTATTTTCCAACAATTATTTGCAGCAGGAGAAATAATCATTCGAATAGTATCAAGTCTAGCAACATGAGCAAATACCTCAAAATATTCAATACATGCCTTATGTTTGTATCCTTTAAAAACTAATCTTGTCTTAAAGCGGTCTACTTCTCCAGATGGTTTGTATTTGATTTTGTATACCCACGTGACTTCAATTTATTGTTTTGAAGGCGTCAAATCTGTCAACTCCCAAGTGTTATTTTTCTCAATATCATGAATTTCTTCATCCATTGCATTCATCCAATGATCATCTTTTCAGCTTCCTCAAAAGTAATTGGATCACAATCGGCAAATAGTGCAAAGTTCACAATATCTTCATTAGATAATTTTTTATTATTGTCAACAACATAATCTTGTAAACGGGCTGGTAGTTGGCGATTTCTTTGTGGACGAATCAATGTTTCTATTTGAACAGGACGAGCTACTCATTCCTATTGATATCTTCAAGAACTTCCTTCCTCCATAGTTGAAACTATTGGTTCAGACCTAGACAACTCAGAATTATACTTTGACTATTCATTTTTTGTCATATCATCTAATTTTTTTCTCAAAACACCAGGAACAGGAACATAAGCAAGACAATCAAACACTTTTAGATGAGAGATATTTGATTTCTTACCAATCCAAACTTCTTGTGGAGTTTTTCCAAAATTGGATCGAGTTGAACATCTGTTTAGAACATAAATCGCACATTAGACAGCTTTTGCCCAGAATTCTTTGACAATATTTTTGGAATGCATCATTGATCTCACCATATTCATCACTGCTCTATTTTTTTCTTTCAGCTACATCATTTTGTTGAGGAGTATATCTAGTAGTCAGTTAATGCTTAATGCCACACTTTTTCAAATAGTCATCACAAACAAGAAACTCAGTACCCCTATCAGTCCTCAAAGTCTTAACAAAGTACCCATTTTGTCTTTCTACATAAACTTTAAAGATTTTAAAGACCACATGCATCAGATTTATTTTCCAAAAAATGTACCCAAATTTTTCAACTGAAATCATCAATAAAATTAATAAAGTATTTACTATCTCCATTGGAAGGAACTTCAACCGAACACAAGTCTGAGTGAATTAACGACAATGGTGTATTAGCCCTCCAAGCTTTGCCTTTTTGAAAAGGTTCTCTATACTTCTTTTTCAAAATGCAAGACTCACACTTTGTATCAGGAAAAATCAACAGAAGGCAAACCATCAACTATTTTATCTCTTGCAAGATATTTCAAACTCCCAAAATTCAGATGCCCAAAGCGTAGATGCCACAATCAAGTATCATTAGAGTTAACAGAACAAAAGCAAGGTAAATCTCCACGGTTGAGATTAAGAGGCCACAAACAACTTTGATTCATTTTTATCGTTGCAATTAATCTTAATTTATCATCGCTAATAGTGTAATTCCATACTTAAATCGCAAGTCATATTCTTTTTCTGTCAGTTGTCCTAAACTCAACAAATTATGATGAAGACTTGGAACATAATAAACATCATATACAAAGTGAGAAGAGTCATTTATTGAAGTAATTGGAATTTTTCCTATTCCAATAGTAGGCACTTTTGAGTTATTACCAAGTCTTACGGTAGCTCTAAATGATTAATCTAGATCAACAAATAATTCTTTATCCCCAGACATATAATTGCTACAACTTGAATCTATAAACCATTCATTCCCTTTATTTTTTCCTATTTCTGAGCTAGAAAATAATAACGTCTCTTGTTTATCTCTACAATTTTCAGTCAATTTTGCATGCACTTCTCTATTTTCAAACTTTTTAAACCAACAATCTCTTTGATAATGTCCAAATTTTCCACAATTATGACATTGAATTGTTGATTTGTCACTGTTTTACTCGAAAAATATAATAAAAGAAAAATAACTAAGTTTTCGAAAAATCGATTAAACTTATGATTTAAGAGAAATCAAATTTCCAAAAGAACAGAGTCGCCACTTAATCTTTTAGTAAAAATCAAGAAAAAACTTAAAGTTTTCAAAAGACTCAAAACCGATAAAATCAATTGAAAAAAAGGGTTTGAGTTCAATGTACATTCCGAGAAGGTGTTAGGCCCTCGGAATGTCCGCTAACTTGCGGTTGACCGGCTATTTGACTAATTTTTAAAATTTTAACTAAGTAAAAGAACTCATAACGACTTTAACTAATTTTTTTGAAATCTTAACTAAGTAAAAGAACTCATAACGACTTTAACTATTTTTTTTGAAATCTTAATTAAGTAAAAGAAGTCATAATGACTTTGACTAATTTTTTAAAATTTTAACTAAGTAAAAGAACTCATTTATTTAACTTATTTATTTATTACTATTATTATTATTTTTATCATTATTACTTTTTAAGGGGAAATAAACTATGGGGGGGGGGGGGTCATTTTAAAGAAAAATAATTTGACGCATTGAGAAAAAAAATAAAGCTAAGTAATAAATAAAAATTATAAATATTTTTAGTTTTGAATATATAAAAAAGAATGACTATCTTTTGAGGATTAATTAAGTTAGACCAATTCAAATAGAGGGTTAGTCAATATAATAACAAATAGATACAAGAGAAAGGAAATATTGAATTTAGGCTTTTTACCCAAATTCCAATCTGATGGCTTTTGGCCCAAATCCTATCCTAAATCTAAAATGTCAAAAATGAGGCTTGACCCATTTAAATTTAAGGGAAAATTAGCAATTAAGTCATAATATCTAACATAATTAGTCAAAATAACAACACTTTAAAATATTTATTTAAAATGGCAGAATGACAATATTTTTATAAAATAATATGTATTCAGATTTTAGTATTTAAATTAATTTTATTTATGGAAAGAGTCCTATATTGGACCAAATTATATATTAATAATCGTTTAAAGAAAAAAAATTAAACCAATACACATTAACCTTTTTTCAACTCCCTTCATGTTTCTTCCCCACTTTTCACGTTTCTTCTCCACCTTTCACGTTTCAAATTTATCTTTCTTCAAGGTGCTAAATTGTTGTTCATCAAGAAATCTTCTTTATTGTTGAATGAAATCTATTTATTAATTCAAGCAGATATCTCGATTGGCAAGGTAATTTCCAATATCCATTTTGATTTGTTTTGATTTGATGTTTAAATCACCGATTCTATATATTACGGATTTCCAGTCGAATTTTTCAATTTTTATGTGATTTTGTTTAGTTATTCATCAAATAGTTATGATTTTCAATTTTTTCAATTTTTTTTGTGTTTTTCTTTTAATTTTTCAGATTTTGGAGAATCTAGAAATTCATATGTGTGTTTATTTTGTTTGATATTTAATACATTCTAATTTTTGATAATTTTGAAATTCAAATTATCAAAAATTTTGTTTTCATATTTGAGATTTAGTAGATTGTAGTAACTACATTAGCACTGTTGTGCCGTAATTTTCCTATTTTTAGAAAAATCACATTTTCGAAATGTTCTAAGTATAAAACAATTTGAGAAAAATACTTAGAAAAGAGTCGCCACTTAATTTTTTAAAGAAATTAAGAAAACTTATAATCTTCAAAGATTTAAACAGAAAAAATCATTTGAAAATACCAAAGAGGGTTCGGGGTTCAATTTACACTTCGAGAAGGGTTTAAGCATTCGAAGTGTCCGCTAACATGCGGTTGACCTGCAACTTGACTAAATATATTTGACTATTTTTAGAAAAAATAATGATTTAACATAAAAAATAATTACTTATAATATATTTGATTAAGAAAATAATTAAATAAAAGACATATTTTACTTCATTTTATTTTTTTAGAGGAAGGGAACCAAAATGATACATTTGACTCGAAATACAAGTGATTGAAATATTAATAAAACTAGATTAATTAGAATTTATTTAATTCATTTTGAAATAATAATTTAAATCAATTTAAGAAATTAAAGCATGAATATCATTTTAAATTAATTGACTAAACTTTTTGAGAAAATGACTAAGTAAGCATTATTATTTTTTAATTAATTGTAAAGGTTTTGACTAACATTTTTAAAGTTTATTTGAGAAAAGTACTTTAACTTAAAACAATTTTAAAAATGAGTAAAATATGATTAAGCAAAAAGCATTAAAGAACATCTCTTTTTTAAGTATAAAAGGTTTAACTTAATTGAAGATATAAAATTTTGACCAATATACTTGATTAATAAAATGAACACAAAAAAACATGAAATGTATTAGAATTAAACCAACACAAAGAAAATAACTCATCTTTTGGGGATTCTAATTAAGCTAATTAACAATTCTAAAGTTAGAGTTAATGATAAGAAAACAAACAAAAGACAATTAAATAATTTAAAGGTAAAGGAAAAAATTGAATTTGGGCCCTTTTGGGCCAAATTCTCTGCTACTATTGGGCTCAACCCAATTTTCGTTTTTCGTATACAACTGATGTATATCAGTATATATCAGCATGTGTATAAGCTCCTTTCATGTATCTCTTGCTTCCGAACACCTGTATTTCACTTCAGCCCTGTATTCCTGCGTTTTTGACCTGTATATCTCTGTATAATAAGTGTATACTGCTGTATACAATATGTATACAACCCATTTCTGGCTTTGCAGGATCTATTCATCACTTTGGCTGACTCGAGAGGAATTCAATTCAACGAAATGCGGGGATGGAGTCCGAAATGGACTCGGATGAATGTCACATGTATCAAAATAAGGGAAAAGGAATTAATGGAGGGTTTCGAACAATTCACATGTGCAATTATGTTTTCAACTAGGAATAACCATGATATAGCTTAACTCAAGATATCTACAAATTACTACCAGCATCAAATAACATATATAAGCATATGAAGTATCACTAATGTCCACCACGTGATACAATACATGCCACTTTCAATAATTTCACTTTGACAAATTAGCAAACATATCATACTTAGCCATATGAAGAAATGAAACAAAAGGAAATTACTTATGTTATAGTTGTAGGTCATCCAAAACAAAAAATAAATAAAATAAAAAAATTGAATTACAAACGACACTAACACTAAAGTGATACCAAAGAAAAATAATGGCTAAGTAAAAAATTCAATGCACAACTACATTATGAGTCTTAAGATATTGAAACAAAGTTCCAAAACATAAAACTCTAACATAAACATCAAAACAATGCACTTAGATACCATTTTCAAAAAAAAAAGAAAAAAAAAAAACCAAAAAAACAAAAAAAAAACAAATGTACAGGCATAACACATTTATAAATATCTTCTCTACAACAAAAGAAAATGACTTAACAGAGAGAAAGTCATTACTAAAGAGACAAATTATGACTAAATTCGATAACGTAAACACACACATTAACTGAAATAAATTAGGATTGGAAATGAATTTTACCTTTCTCGGAGCAGGAACTGGGACAACGAGCTTGACTATGAAGCGGCTTCCACACTAGAGAAGTGATAAACTTTGAGAATTAGAATGAACTTCGGTAAGAGATTTCGACGAGACGAAGAGAAATTCCAAGAAATCCCTGATCTAACTTTGTGGTTTTTGGTATTATATCGATACTTTATTCATCAATCTAAAATTACGACTTTTAAAATTCCCCCCCTCCCTCCTTCAAACACTGACCGATTGAGAGTTTATATAGGGGAAAAGAAAATCATTTTTTTTTATTTTTGGGAAGAAATCGAATGGAAAGGATGAATTTGAATTTGAAATTCCCTTTTGGATAAGGTTGCTGGATTTCCACGATTTGGTGGGATTTTCCGAATTTTCTGAGATTTTTGCTGAACTTCTGGGTTTGTTGCGTGAAGAAGATGATATTGGGGTAGTGGGGTCGCATGCTGGAATTGGGAATGCTGATGGGATTTTGTGGGCTGAGAAATAAAGGGAATTTTGAGCTAATGGGTTTGTCTCATGGGACATGGGCCCAAAATTAGTTTGGGCTGCTAGAAAGGGTAAAAAAGGGGCCCAAAACTTGGTCTTAAATAGGTTTAAGGTGGGGGTAGAAATGGGCTAGAATTATAAAAGGAAAATGGACATTTGAATTTCAACTATAGCCAATCGGGATTAAGAAATATAGCCAATTTGAATTTAAGTAACAAAATTGGCTAAAACTTAAATAAAATGAATTAATATAATCAACTAACGAACTTCTTAATAAAATAAATAATTCAATTATAAACTAATAACTCGAAATTATAACAATAACTTAAAGTAAATTAGTAAAATCTTTTGTGATGATTTTCAAACATTTATAAAATAACGTGATTGTAAAAATATACATATTTATTATTTAAAATATTTGAAATGACAAAATTACTTTTTAAAATAACTTGGAAGTATTTTGAATTTCATGAAACTTATTAATTCAAAATTATAACCATCCATAATATTTAAAATATAAAATCTTTTTTGAGACAATTTTTGAATAACCATAAAATATACTAATTATATACATAATTATGTAAAACATATATATTATTTAAAAATTATAAGAGTGACAAAACTATTTAAAATAATTTGTAAACTATATATATTATTTTTTAAGTTTTTATAGAACTAGTTATTTTAAATCGTTTGAAATTGAAGAAGCTCGATAATTAATTTATATTGTGGAGGGTCAAAATTGGGTGTCAACAAGCACACATACATCATATATTGTTTGATTTTTTTATACATTCATATTTAATAATTTCGAATTTTACTTATAGGGTTACTAATGCACAAGTGAATACAGATTCAGATTCTATTTTGATGGAAAATAATCGGAAAAAAGAACATAGTAGATGAAGAAGAAGAAGAAAGACAAAGTCAAATAAGAAGGTTACAAAATTGTATTCATATTAATTTTTGTTTGTCAATTGTTTTTCTTTTACTCATCATTTGTATTTTATTTTAAAATATTGTATTTCTTTTTTAGTTTGTAGTAATTTAAATAGATATATAATGTATTCGTCACAATTCTATATATTATGATTGAATACATAATTTATAGAATTGTGACGAATACATTATAAGAAGGGAAATGGAAACTTATTGGTATTCATTTTTTCGTTTGAAATACAAGATCATATTGAAATACAACCTGATATTTGAAATACAGACTTAGTAAGACATATTTTGTATTTTATTTGGCTAAAGCAATATCATTTTATGAATACATAATATATAAAATTGTGCGACGAATACATCACAAGAAGGGGAGTACAAAATTATTGGTATTCATTCTGCGTTTGATATACAAAATGATATTGAAATACAACCTGATATTTCAAATAAAAACTAAGCTAGAAAATACTTTCTGCAAATTTAAAGTGAAATAATAATATAACAAAATTGGATATTGAAATATAAATACAATTTATTTTGAATAAACTTATTCTATGTATTATATATGTATTCATCGCAACTGTATTTTTCAATATCATTTCGATCTACAACTAATTTGTATTTATATTTTGGTATATACTACACAACTGCCTTTATTTTTGTACTTGAACTAGAATGCCAAAGAGTTGTATTCATCATAAATCAATACCAACGTTTTTTGTATTTTAAATTAGTTATACATATCATTAGGTATTCGAATACATTTCGGATGAACACATATTCAAAGAAGTTCAAACATTTAAATATCCAAAACAGAGGGCATTAGAAATTTTCCAACACTTCCACTCATATAAGATATAAAATACAAACTACTGTTTTCAAAAAAAAAAATTGAAATTCTTAAAAACAAAGAAAAAAACGCTAGAAAGAAAAATGACAACATATGCTCTTTCAAAAACGTAACTGATGTTAAGTTTTTTTAAAAAAATACCTTTTTTGAAATTTTTTGTTCCATGATTTTCTCTATTCAGTTATTAATTATTTGTATTCTTTCAAATTAATCAAAATAAAATAAATACATAACTCAATCCTTAACAAATTAAAATATTGACATTTTAAATAACTAGTGAAACTATTGCTAAGAAGTCCCATTAAAAGCTAAAATATTGCTGTTTTGAAAATTTTCCCTAAATTTAATCCGCTGTCAGTCACTTTGATGGGCCATTGGGCCCATCTTTCACTTGAATCTACTAATATTCTTTTGGGCTTTGGCCCCTTTTGCCTTGAGCATTTGTATACACTGAACGTATATTGTTGCATATGGACTGTATGTTAGCCCATTTTCCTGTGTATTGAGTTGTATACCAAATGCATACAACCCATTTTAGCTTCTGCAACCTGTATTTTGATTTCCCTTTCACTCGAACAATGATGAGGCTGACTCAAAGAAAATCAATTCGAGGAAATGCAAGAGAAGAGTCTGAAATAGACTCGGATGCCATCATATGCAACAAAAGTAAAAAAATAAAAAATAAAATAAGGATTAGTAATCAAAAGTAGCAACTCGAAACTGTAGTTCCAAACGGTAAAAAGATTCATCAATTTAGGAGAAAACAGTAATGCATCCAATGGAGATTTCAAGCAAAGCAAAATAAATTGGAGTTGAATCATATAATATAACAAACATTTGGCAGTATATGACCTACAAATAAAAAGTCACTACACTTTGACAAGCAAATAAACACAGCGGATAAAATATAAATTCTAAATATGGCCACTTAACAGTAAAAACAAACAAGGGAAAATGTTAGACAAAGTGAATTTAGCTAGAAAAGAAAAATTAGTTGGATATGTCATCTTATGAATTCGACTAGATAAATCAGAATGATGAAAACATACTATCAAAATGTTGTAGGTGACGAACAAAATCATCAACATATAAGCACGACAGAAAATTCAAGATATTAATATAATGAACTTAAAGAAGTACTATCAACTCATAGGATGCGAGATAGAATAAGCGGAGACATAATACCAAGAAAATTTTATGCCGACCAATACTTTATTGAATAAGCAGGAACTAGATTATTCTAAATCAAGAAAATCATGGACTGAACTTAAGCTAATGTAACAAGAATCACAATCAATCTCACGAAGCTCTTTTGTATTCATAGCCGAACATTTAGCCAACTAAGATGAATAAAAGAACCATAACAAAATTTGATCACCAAAATACTAAAAGAAAAAATAAATAAATCTGATGACCAGACTCAATCAAAACATGCTGGACTTCAAACAATTAGGACAACATCAAAACTAATCAGTACTATAACGGAAGAAAGGTAAAGCCGTATGGAAGATGACATGGACAACCAACCTTTGTCAAGCAAATTGAAAACAAAGAACAAAACAAAAAAAACATTTGAATTATTAACCATGGGAGGCAACTCACTAACCGAATTTGAAACATCACAAACACGAGTGCGACTCACCAGTTAGAGAGATATCTATGCCGATATTCAGCTTATATTTAAGCATAAAAAAAGTTAAACAATCGAGATACAAAAGAGTCGAGAAGAAGGAGACAAAGCGAGATAAGGTTGAGGTTGTTACCTTATTCGGGGCAGCGATTGGAACAAGAATGAGCTGGTATAAGAACCTTCTACAACCAACCTCAAACCACAACGATTTCGACGAAGTGAACGAAAGTGAGCGCGAACAAAGGCTGAAGGAGAATTTCGATTTTGAAAAACTACCCTCAACATTTGTATAAAAATAAATGTCACTGCAAACTTGTAGCATATCTTTTTATAGCTAACTTGGTTCTATATTTTTCGATCCTCTTTTTTTACTCTTTTTTTTTAAAATTCCTCTCCCCTTTTAACATCAAATAACAAGCAACATATATAGAAGAGGAATTAGGGTTCGAAAAAGTGGAGGGAAAAATGGACGAATCCAAATTCAAAGCCCAATTCGAATTCAAAACTCCCCAAACTCTTTCACCAATTTAGGGAAACACCATTTTCTCTGAAAAATTGCCCCATTTCGAAAGAGGAAAGAGGGGTAGGACATGTCCTGCTGCGATGGTACTGTTGAAAGGCACGGGAAGAAGAAGAAGGCAAAGAAAATTGCAGCACTACTCTTGTGTACGTTGGAGCTGGAATTGATTCACTTGCTGAAGTGGTTCACGTGAGGGATCGTTGGGGTTGTTGTTGTATCGATTTTGCGATTGATTTCTGGGTTCGCTTCGCTTTACGCGTGAAGAAGACAAAAGTATAGGGGTCTGATCGGTCGGTTGCTCCTGTTGTTGGAACATAATGTTGTATGTATTGATTTGTTTGGGCTGATTGGAATGGGAATCTGGGAATGGGTCGACTGAGATGGGCTGACAATTAAGGGAGGTAATGCATAGAATGGGCTGAAAATGCTTTAGGCCAAATTTTGCCTTGAAAATTAATTCAAGAAATGGATAAAAGGTGGCTATATTTGAATTAGAATAATAACCAAATAAATTGCAAACTAAGTCCACTTAACTTTAAAATTTAGCCAATTTAACTCAAATAGTGAATCCGACTAAAGATTAAATACAACGAATTAATATTAATTTATTAACGAGCTTCTTAATCTTAATAAGATAACTAATTAACTTAATTATAAACTAATAATTTAAAATTTTAACCACAACCTAAGTTAGCAAATTAATAAAACAAACTTCCAAAATAATTAAGCTAATAAGCTAAATAACTCCAAATTACGAATATACTTTAAACCCAATTAATTCAATTGAAGATTTAATTAAAATAGAATTTTTTTTAGACGATTTTCGAATATTTAAGCAACACTAATTACATAAATAATTATAAAATACTATAAAAATCGACTAAAATTACTTAAAGTGACCTCGAAAAATATTTAACCTTTTATAAAGTAATTATTCTAAATCGTTTGGAAATTGAGAAGCTCGAAAATTAATTATTATCGGGGAGGGTCAAATTGGGTGTCAACAGTCACGTCTCTGGACATGTTGATTATTTTTTTTGTTTCTTCTTAAAATTATTATTATTTCTCTATTGATAAAAATAATTATGTCTACTCATATTCTTTTATGTGTTGGATCTCACACAAAACTTTTATAAGGATCACACACAAGCTCTGATACCAATTTGAAGGAAATAATATTATCCAACGAATTAATATATGCACAAGTGAAAGACTCAACACTGATTTTATAGAAGAAACTTATTAATCTACAAATACTAGGTAGGAGGCTTTATTAAATAACTCAATTGGATGGATCTAATTTTTTGAAATTGTTAATCCGGTCAATGATCCTCACTGAGACACCTCCCAGTTTTGACACCTTTGCTTTGCATTTGGTGCATTCCCAGGGCTGTGTCATGTTTCCTTGATACAGAATATCAAACGTTAGTCATCGCAAATCATGCATACCTCAAATACATTGCATAATATAAATTGAAATAAATCATTTTGTTACACTTGAAAAAAATAATAATAATAACTCAATGACTCTTATAATTTTTGTACAAGTTTTAACTACTCTCTGTCTCTCTTATTTTAGAGTTAATTGAAATTGCAAATCAGTCTTTTAAAGTTTCAAGAGAATTGTAATGGCAAAGTAGTATTTTAGAATTTCAAAACAATTGAAATTACAGTAGTTTAGGGTTCCAATTAGTTATCTTTCCAACTTTCTAGATTTTTTATTTATTTATTTACATCTTTACGCATATTTTTATGGACAGATTATGCGTCATTTTATGCTTGTGAAAAATTATTCGTTTACATCTTCTGTAGACAATTTACTCTTGTGTTTTACATTTTTCAGATGAGAATGAACAATTATATGCAACTATGTATATTATGATGTTCAATCTGTTTCATCACAGTGCTTGTTTTACCATGGAGGTTTCAAAAAACAGTTTAATTCAGTTTTGGTTTCCCTCTATGATGATGAGACACAACTCACTGCCAAAAATTTACCTTATGCAATGACTTACAGTTCTTTCCATCTTCAATCTTATAGAAAACAATCTAGGAAAAAATAAATAGTCAAAATTTTTAAACAAAATACCTACACATTCTTTAACCATTCAAATTTTTTGCATCTGAATTTGGCTAAACAATTCAATATTAATGCATTAAAAAATTTTCCTATTTTCAAATTGTTCAGTACTGGTTGTATTGGAGTTTTAGAACTCCTTACGAATCATACCAATGCAGAATTTTCAATCGAGGAGTACAAATTAATCAAAGAACAATTGTAGGTTAACATTTTTTGGTTAAATAATTCTTTAATATAAATTTTTATTTTTTTATTTATTTCTTGTTTTATTTTTTCAGAAGGTTGTGTACACAGTTTCAATCTATTCGTTTTCTCCTTGGTGGTTTGACAATTTGAGTGTGTCTATACTTCCTACTTGTGTCCACTTCCTACACATGACCCTTCAAAGGACAAAACAAAGGGAAATAATTATAATATGTGAAGGACAACCTAATGGTATCTCCAACTCTTTTATTCTGTTTTATTTTGACTTTAAACATGATATAACTTTTTCATTCTTGTTATAATTGCAGATCATACAAAATTAATGGTGGCCAGATTAGTTAATAATCGTGGAACAACTCCATCTTCTTTTAATTCTACCTAACTGAACTAAAAAAATATGTTATAGCATCATTTTGCTTGACAGTAGAGGCTAAGTTTTCAATTGCAGTCTTAGATCAAAATTTAGATAAGCTCTTTCTAATTGATTGTGATATAACTGATTAAAATTTCTTTAGTAATAATTTTTCAGTTTATTATATTGATTTAGTATTAGAGTATAGTAAGGCAATAAATGAAAAAAAAAAGTGGAGGTTGGAGTATCAATTGATAGTTTTAACCTGATTTATGAGGCCATTGCCAAAATACCTGCCTATAAGACCAGAGCTTCAAGGGACAATGTCCTAACAAAATTGTTTAGAGGTAACTTTTCTGCTAATTCATTTTTAGGTGAAATAATTTCTATTTTGTGTAAATTTTTAATTAGTTTATGTTTGTTTTTTTTAACTTCCATATCTACTATTAATCGCCTTCATCAGCGGTTGTTGACTTGCTCACCTGGTGTTGTACCGATCAAAATGTTATGTTTTGGTGAGACAAGTAGTGGTTTGGATCGGACTGCCCTTTTGGGAGGATATTTTATGTCTGCTATTGAACATTAGTCTACATTGACTGCTGGACAAGGGACTCCTTCTTTGAAATGGACTGCTACTTTTAGACATAATAGTGAAGACACTAGATATGAGACTTGTGTTGATTTAGTACATGCGATCGATGTTGTGGAAGAGACTGAACATGTGACCGATCTTGTAGGAGAGATTGATCTTCGGATTGTTCTTTTGGGAGAATATATTATGCCTGCTGTTGAACATTAGTCTACAGTGGTTGTTGGACAAATGACTCCTTCTTTGAAATGGACTGCTATTTTTAGACATGATAGTGAAGGCACTAGATATGAGACTATGATGTGGAAGGGACTGGACATGAGACTGATCTTGTGGGGGGGCCTGATCTTCGGACTGTCATTTTGGGAGGATATGTTATGCCTGTTGTTGAACATTACTCTACATTGGCTGCTGGACAAGAGACTCCTTCTTTGGAATGGACTGCTTCTTTTGGACATGATACTGAAGGCACTAGATATGAGACTGATGTTGTGGAAGGGACTAGACATGAGACTAATCTTATGCGTGGAACTGACGATATGGGCGAGACTGATCTTGTGGGAGGGACTGATCTTATGGAATGGACTGAACACGTAGAAGCTTCGTTGGACAACAATGTTGATGATGCTCATTAGCTGAGATAACATGTTTTGTTAAAAGAGTTGTATAACAATCCAAACGAGATGGGCCAAAGCTTAATTTTTGTTTGTTGTTGCATGTCCAGGCGGAAATGAAAATAAGACCCCAAAAAAAATGTGCAGTAACTGATTCTGATTCAAATGGAAAAAGACCATTATTTTGACAATCTTAGAGTTAGGGCAGGTTGGGCCAGAAATTCAAATTTGACCTTCTTACTTTACTCTATTATTTGTATTAATTCTAACATTTGTTTTGTTTGGTTGAATTTAATTAAATTCCCAAAGATAACCTTTCTTTATTTTTTTTATGTTTAATTAAAGTATTATTTATTATTTACTTACATATTTTGTTTATTAATAAAAATTTGTTTCCTCAAAAATCATTCTTAATATATTCTCTTTAAGTTAGGGGTGTGCAAAAACCGACTCGACCGATAAACCGAACTGAAAAAAGTGTTATTGGTTTATTGTTATTGGGTTATTGGACTAACGGGTTTTTAATGATTTTATTAAAAAATTATTGGGTTATCGATTCGATATTGATTTTAATATTGGGTTATTGGGTAAATCGATAACCCATTAAGCCTAGTAATTTATTATATTTACTTGTACATAAATATTATATATTAATCTCAATACCTTACTAGTTACGGTCTTTATCCTTTAGCCTTCAATTCACACTTCAAACTGACTTTTAGTTCACAACTTCACATTATACAGAACGTCAAAATCTAAAGTAAGAACCCTATTCCTCTTAATTTCTCTTTGTGTTATATTTGTATAATTTTTTTATTACATTATTGTGTTGTTGCGTCAAATTTATTAAAGAAGTCATATATTTATTTTATAAGTATTTTCTTATTGGTTAAACTGAAAACCGAACCGTTAAGGACCAAAATCGATAAACCAAAAACCGATACAAATCTCTTATTGGTTTGGTTATTTGTTTGACGTATTTAAAAACCGAAATCAATAAACCGAACCGATAATACATAAAATCTAACTGAACCGACTGATGCACACCCCCACTTTAAGTAATATAAAATTTGGTTTCTCTTTACTTTATTAATTTTCAAAAGTTGGTCAAGAATCAAATATTAAGTTAAGTCGTAGGTCAATCGCGTGTTGGCGAACACTTCAAGTGGCTAACACCATCTTAAAGTATAAATTGAACCTCGAACCCCTCTGGTATTTTCAAATGATTTATTTGTTTAAGTCTTTTGAAAATTATAAGTTTTCTTGTTTTTTCTTAAAAATTTAAGTGGCAACTCTTATATAAAATTAGTTTTTCTTTTAAAGTTAAGCTAAATCGATTCTTTATAAAATAAGTCTTTTATTTCTTTTTTTAAACGTGAAAACAGTCCCCATAGCGGGAATAAATCCCACACTCTATAACAGTTTGCACGGGACCGAACCTCGAAAATCTTCTTGAAATAGTTTATTTTGCAACACCCTTCAAATTCTAATGTAGTCAAATCGATCCCTTCACGACAAATTCAATTTTGAGAGTTCTATTCCCCAAAATTCACATCCGAAAAGTCATACAGACTCATTAACATCTTAGCTGCAAGAAAACCAAATTCTACTTGGACGTTTCACCCAATCCTCTTCTTAGATTGTTCTAGACCTCATCTCGCTCAGATTTTGTCCAAGTCTAACCTATCATGAAATGCGCAACTCTCAAACCCAAATGTTTTCTCACCCGATTTATTGTACTTTTGTTAATCTATTATATATATTTTATATGTTAAAATCACAATAATTAATAACTTAAAATTTTATTATGTATTTTAAAGATTAACTAAAAATTATTATAGATCATAATAATTGATAACTTAAAAAATTTTATTATTTGGTTGACTCTCAAAATTCTATCAATAACGCATAATATGGTACTTGGAGAGTAACACATTATTTAAAATTGACGTAAAAAGTATAATTAATCACAATAATTAGTATTAACCAAATAAATGACATATTTAATTTTGTAACTATATGTATAATATATAAGACTAGTTTTAATTGTATTCGTACTAATTACATGTTATCTTAATAGAATATAAATTTTATACCAAATGTTGTTTAATGCTTCAAAATAGTCGATTTAATTTCTAGTTTTTAGCTAGTAAAAAGTAGTGTTGTTTGATTTTTTAGCATGAAATTGTTTGTTATTTTCTAGTTGATATGGTAGAGTTAGTGAACATGTTTATCCACTCTATTTAGCTAATGTTAATTAGATGTAAGCCTATTAAACAAACTATCAATATTGTTATGGAATGTAAGAAACTAGAAAGAAAAATTAAAGAGAGAATGAATGATAACTCTTTGTATTGATTCATGCATTGATTCANTATTATGTATTTTAAAGATTAACTAAAAATTATTATAGATCATAATAATTGATAATTTAAAAAATTTAATAATTTGGTTGACTCTCAAAATTCTATCAATAACGCATAATATGGTACTTGGAGAGTAACACATTATTTAAAATTGACGTAAAAAGTATAATTAATCACAATAATTAGTATTAACCAAATAAATGACATATTTAATTTTGTAACTATATGTATAATATATAAGACTAGTTTAAATTGTATTCGTACTAATTACATGTAATCTTAATAATAGAATATAAATTTTATACCAAATGTTGTTTAATGCTTCGAAATAGTCGATTTAATTTCTAGTTTTTAGCTAGTAAAAAGTAGTGTTGTTTGGTTTTTTAGCATGAAATTGTTTGTTATTTTCTAGTTGATATGGTAGAGTTAGTGAACATGTTTATCCACTCTATTTAGCTAATGTTAATTAGATGTAAGCCTATTAAACAAACTATCAATATTGTTATGGAATGTAAGAAACTAGAAAGAAAAATTAAAGAGAGAATGAATGATAACTCTTTGTATTAATTCAAATAGAAGAGTACATCACTATTTATAAATAATTAAGGAGAATAAAGTGTATTATTTTTCTTTTAGTTACTAAACTAAAAAGGAAATTAAATATTTTGCAATTAATGTAAACCCTAGACTTGAAATGAAATTAAATACTATAAAATATTTTTAGACTAAAAAGAAAAAAGTAAAAAAACTCTACCCAATTTCAACAAATATAACTATTCAATTGCAATTCAAAGACTTCAGAAAATCTCTTTCTTTGCTTCTGCGCTTTTTTTAAATCCCCAACACCAAATTATAGTATAAATATAAAATTATTAATTTTCTATGTGGTTAACCTGTTAAGAAAAAATCTCAAGCCTTCGATATCCTATGTTCCTGAGATCATTTTTTTTCGATCTCTAATTTTTTATATTTTTTTTAGTAGTGACTCTTTGTTGTATATATGATGAAGAACAAGAGCTCTCATAATTTTAATTTAGAGGTCATTGTACAAGATACTACTGACTATAATGTTCAAGATGATATCACATTTTTATACTATATATACTATTATATAGAAGCTAACAAAGTTGCTGACCACAATTCTTGATGAACACACTCCCTATCCCTATCTGATATGTTTAGCATTTTTTCATTTTTTTCGAAAATTGCTTACAACATGTCATGTGTACACAGGATAAGATTTAGACCATCTTTTGTGTAATGGTATACATCACTGTTGGAATTAGATTCTGATTTTTTTCTTAAAAAAATAAACATTGATGAAGTATGGTGATAACAATTTTTTAGTGATAATTAATTAATAATAACAATAATAAATTAATTACTGTTAAATATATTTTTTTAGAATTAATTAACATTTTTTGTAAATTAATGTCTCTAAAGAAGCATATACCTTATGTCAGTAAAAGTTTTAACCGTCTTTATTAATGTGTATATTTATTGCTGCTAAAAACTGTTTTATTGTAGTGACCGTTAATGTCGATAGCTTTGTAACTTTGCTAAATATAAATAAGTCATCACTGACATATTTTTCATTTGGATAATAATCTAGATATACAAAATATAAGACCATAGAATATATGTGCTCTCTTTATCTAATTTTCTTTCTACAATTTTCCATATCTTTTTTTTATATTAAGTCATTTATTGTAAAATATTAACTTAATATATTTAATTTTCAGACTTTATGTTTCCACTTATTAATTAGGGGTAACCTCCTCATTTCAAATTATATATATAAAAAAAGTCAGAAGATTTTGTTTTTCTATATGAGTTGTTATGAATTTTTTAAAAATCATGATAGAAGTATGTCCATATCTTATTTTCAATATTAGGCCAGAAAGATACCAACATATTTTTATAACATATACACATATAAGTCCTCAAAAATCATGGTAAGACATTTGAAACACTGAACTCTTACGTGAAATATTACTATATAGGATAGGTTACCCTCTCTCCGATGAGTGCAGTAAAGGGCTTTTGCCTTATCCGTCCGTTTGACTTATGGTATATAATTTAATATTTTCTAATATATAGAACTTTTAAATTTCATCCAAATTTTATGTATTCACATACTTCCTTATTTTAAAAAAGTATAATACCAAAAATAAAAATATCAAAATAGGAACTTCTGTGCACCTAGAACTTCATTAGGTTTCAGAGTCTTCATTCTGTGTTTTATAGAAATATAATCTATTAGATTTTGTATAATTTGATTATTTTTTAAAATAAAAAAAATTAATTAAAAGAAAATACAGAAGAAATTAGAAATAAAGTCACTAGAAATAAATTGCATTTTTTAAAGATGACATTTTTATTATGCATGGATCGTGCTTTGCAAATCTAGTTCAAAAATAATCTAAAATATATCTATAACTTATTTTAGTCTTTAGATTATAAATTTCAAAAATCATTTTTCCTCACTTAAAACTCCATGCCTAGTTAGACACAATATCATTGGTAATGGAAGGAGTAGATGATCGAGGATATGGATAAGCAAAGTGAAAAAAACACATCCTAAAGCTTTGTGTCTTTTTATGAACTGAAATAGGCTAAATTAATGAATAAGTGAGTTAATGATCAATCTAAACATGATCAGATTCAACAGATCATATTTTTAGAGACTAATTTTATCATGTTAGGATTTATTTACTATCGTTATTATTATCACGTAAAGTCGAAGATTCTCTACGTACTCACACTATGCAATGTTATAATAAGGAGCCACTATAAGAGCAGCTAATGTTACTTGAAAGCAATATCCATCAAAAGCTTCATTTCCAATATTAAAGATGTTTTCTTCTCTTTTTAACTTAGTTTGGTTGCTTCTCTTCTTGTCCTCTCTTGTAATAATTCTACTTAGAAAATGGAGTAACAATAAAAAATAAAAGTTGCCTCCAGGTCCATGGAGACTTCCCTTTATAGGAAATCTTCATCACTTAATCGGAGGAGGACTTCCACATCGCGTTCTTAGAAATTTATCGCAAAGATATAGACCTATTATGTACTTGCAACTCAGGCAAGTTCCTACCGTGGTCATATCATCACCTATAATTGTACAAGAAATTTTAAAAACTCATGACCTCGCTTTTGCTAATAGGCCACAATTTGTATCCACAAACATTATATTTTACAATAATAAAGACGTTTCATTTTCCCAATATGGTGACTATTGGAGACAAATGAGTAAAATTTGTATTGTAGAACTTCTTAGTGCAAAGATGGTCAAGTCCTTTAGTGGAATTCGACAAGATGAGCTTTCAAGTCTCATTTCATCTATTCGTTCCACAAGGGGCTCTACAATAAATATGACAGAAAAAGTTTTTCAGTTTACGAATTGTGTTATGGCCAAGGCCCAAAGTGAAGTGAGGCAAGTTTTTAAGGGAAAGAAAAACTATGGTGAAGACATTGAAAAGTTGACATACCTAAACTTAGTGATTAAAGAAACACTAAGGCTACATACTCCAGTTCCTTTTATAGGACCTAGGGAATGTAGGGAGAACACAAATATAGATGGATACACCATTCCTTACAAGGCTAGAGTACTTGTCAATGCATGGGCACTTGCGAGAGATTCGAAAAATTGGGGAAATCCTGAATGTTTTATAGCAGAGAGATTCGAGAACTCTTCAATTGACTTTATGGAAAATCACTTTGAGTTTATTCCATTTGGTGCAGGAAGAAGGATGTGTCCAGGAATACAATTCGGTTTAGCTAATGTTGGACTTCCTTTGGCACAGTTACTCCACCACTTTGAATGGGAACTCCCATATGGAGTTAATCTAAAAGATTTGGATATGACTGAAAAACATGGAATAACTGCATCAAAAGCGAAAGATTTGTATATAAACGCCACAAATTATAAGAACGAACGAGAATATTAATGTATTGAAAATCTTACTTCTTAGAATTTCTAAGCCTATATAAAGTCCTTTAGAGAGCCTCTTAATTTGAGTAATAAACTTTTTATATACTACATATATGCTTCATGGTAATCGAGATTATTTTTTACGTAAATAGCCATGATAAGCACCCCTCACTTCCAACCCAAAGGTTGCGAGTTCGAGTCACCAAGAGAGCAAAAAGGGGTGGGAGCTCCCTAGGAGGGTTAAAAAAAAAAAAGATTGTGAGCCTAGGGGTGTAGGGGGTTTGGCTAGACCCTGACTATGTGACATATACGTAGAAATAGTTACAAAAGATTAGGGTGGGACATGGACCTTGTCTCTAACGAGCAAAAGAGATTGATAAAAAGGAAAGGAAGTAGCCTATATAAGTTTCTTTCCGGGAATTTATCGGAAACATATGGTTCAATAGCCTAATATATTCAATTTTTCATTTTGGTACATAATTCATGGAGTACAATAATAATACTGGAGAGTTAAATACTTGACTTGTAGTGTAAAATTAGAGAGCAAAGAATCGAACTCTCAACAACTCAGAAATAGATAAGATGTGCTCCTCCAATCACCAAAACAATCATATCTCACATAAGCAATCTATGATTACACAAGGATCTCCCTTTTATAAAATTTAATACTACTTGGGCGATCTAGTATTCAAATGCAAATCTAACTACTGCACAAACCATGAACCATAAGTCATTACGACAAAAATAATTTTTATTGATAATAGTAAATATACATATTAGCAAAGAGTGTTAAAATCTTTACCGGCACTAGTTAATTGCTATTGGATCGAATGTCGCTATAGGTTTTAACGCATTTACAAAAAGTGCTATAATATAATTGTCACGAATAATTATCTCTACAAAGACATACTTAACTGTAATTAAAATATTATCGCTAATCAATTACCGCTAAAAATTATTTTTAGTATACTGAGTGAGTGGGACCAATAAGTTGACCAACCAAAAGTTTCAATACAGCCTTATTAGAGGGCCATTTAACCATATCACCCCTAATTTTTGGGGAAAAAAGATTATTGAACTTGCCTTTTTCTTTATCTATTTTTTTCTGAAAGCAAACATAAACCAATTAATTATAAATATAAAGATGCAAAATGTTTCCACATTTGCTCCGAATGCTTTGTCCAATGGTGCATACACATTATGATCGTCATATAGTAACAGAATCAACAAGCAACAAGGTAATAATGTCTTTACATTTGGAATTGGAATTTGTATATCCATCTTCTTCATCTTGGAAAAAAGTATCCATTGTCCGTGCAAGATTTAAAATTCGTTCTAGAACAAATATTGGTACTTCAATAGGGCGTAGTAATGCCTTGTTTATGTCTTTCCATGCATTCTTGACTTCCTTCCGAAACTTAACATAGGCCTCTTGCTTTGAAGCTCCATATTCGTTCATATAGCATTCAATGATAGAAGCTACATGTCCTCTTTGTTGGTCAGTCTACATGAAATAGAAATTCAATATCTTCAATAGAATTTTCTATTTACTTATCACATTTTATGTTTTGCACTTGATCCTGGAACTGATGAAATTCGAGGAAAACATGCAAGATATGATCACGACTTAAGAAAATGCACTAATATCATTTATTGTACTTACTTCATGATCACTAATATCATCCATTAATCTGCAGATAGTTGATGAAGCTCGAAGAATCGAAGGCTCATTTGTTATCCATTCAAAAGTGTTTTTTGTTATGAATTCCTCCATACCAATCAAAGAAGTTGTTCCAATCGCCATAAAGGTAGTGCTTACAATTGCATTTTTTATATACTCATCACAGTTTGGAATATAGCCAGCATTTAACCATTCCGCTTCTTTAAAATAGGCCCTAGCCAATTTTTTCATCTAAAATGGTAACACAAAAATAAACTGACAATATATAAGTATGCATTTTTCATGCCAATATTTTTGTTATTTCTCTAGAACTTAGTCTTAATCGATTAATGAAGCAAAGTTCACGAGGATTACCTCAAATTTACCATAGTAGACGCGATCTGATTTACCTTCTTTGGTCAATTCTTCTTCCATTTCATCGAAGATTTCCAGAATAGCTTGATAAAATGGTCTCATATATGGCGGTAATGAATCCATGGCGTTTATGTCCCATCTATGCATCAAAAAATTAAACTTGTATCAACTATTATTGTATGTCATTAAAATGTTTAATTTCTTCTACTCATCAATTTTACCTCTGTATCGCATTGGTGAAAAGCACAAGTTCATCAAAAGTTGCATATGCATCATAAGTGTCATCACAGATTGAGAGCATTTTGAATACTTTTACTAACATTCTTCTTGCACGACTATACTCAGGCTCGAAATACAATCCCAATGTCCATGTGTAACCCTCAACTAATTTGTCTCTTGCATATGGCACTTTGCTTGCCAGATCCAGATCTTTCCACCAGCTATATATACATATCACAAGAGCGTGCAATACAAGATTATTATATTTTATGGCTCGCGTATTATACCAATTAATTAAAGAGGAACATAAGATCAATGGTGTATGTACGTACCTTGTAAGCTCGCTAAGCTCTCTTTGATGCTGCTTTTGCAACATGTTGAAGTCCAATTTGGAAAATTTTAAAAGCAAATGGTTGTGTGATTCCATGTTTTCATAAATGTCTATGTATTTTCTTGCTCCCAATCTTGGCATAACTTTGTGTATAGGGTGGCTTAAGGCTTCAATAATTTGAGCCTTGAGTGGATTGTTTAACATGGGGATCATGGACTCGAGATGAGTAGTGGTAAAAGTAAGAGCTTCTTCGAGAATATCCTCCCCGTGCACTCTCATTTGTGCTGCTTCATACAAACTTAATAATGCTTGGACATCATTATTAAGAGTTTTCTTAAATTTTCCATCGCGCTCCACAAATTGCTTGAATACATCTGGTTAAATTACAGGCGAATTCAGAATTTATATATAGGTTTTAGTTTGAAGTTTTATATTTGTGGTAAATTGACTTTAAAATACTTATTTTACTCTAAATAAAATAATTTATAACCACACAAAAATCTATAACTTATTTTAGACTACAAAATTCAAAAGTTTTTATTTCTTAAATTCCGTATCAAATCAAATTATATTATATAAATTGAGACGGAGAAAATACTAGTTAGTGAGTCCTGCCACGTGAAATGGACCCCAACACAAAGAGGTTTGTGGCTGAGTTGAACTTGTCTCTTTCACATGAACTCACGCTCTACCACGCCAGAGATGACTAGTTATCTCTTTCTCATGAACTATAACTCTATCAATAACGTCTTTTTCCTAATTTAGAAATTTTTTAATTTCTAACATTTTATCTGACATGTTAATATTATCCCCTCTAATTTATTTCTACTTATCACGTATTGTTTTATCGGTCAATATAATTATAAGTTGTAATTCTTCTCATATTAATATAATTTAAAAAAGGGACATTTTAAGATGTTGGTCAAAGTCCATACAATTCTCGAAAAGCAAAACGTATAGAGTAGTTTCATGAGCTTCTTTATGTCTAAAGGAGTTTCATGAGCTCTCAAGTAGTAGTAGTAGAGAAAACTATAGGTGGAAGCTCTAAATATATTACTCACCTATTTTCTTAAATTCCGTATTAAATCAAATTCAGAAACAAATTGAAATGAAGAAAGTATTTAAATAACCACTAAAAAACAATAAGTGCAGCGATAGAGCATAAATAAGTACCAGAAGAGATGTAATGGCCTTGTTGTCTCACAAGTCGAAAACGAAGAGAAACAACGTGAAGGTTGTCATTATTCTCACTATGTTGGGACGATGCATCAAAAATGTTCTGAATGGATGTTTCGATTTCATTATGGAAATGATATGATACTCCCAATCGTTGGATTGTGTCTATCAACACAAGTTTTTGTGTACTATTGTCATGAATTTCCATCAACATGTTCATGACTTTTTCTTTGTACTCATCAACTTCAAGTTTTTCTTGAGTAGTAATTTCCTGTATAGGCAAAAAAAATTAGCATATAATGTATTAGTTTTGACAAATTCAAACATAATATTAATATATATATATATATATATATATTTGTGAGTACATACGGTGAGTTGAGAAGTGTAAGAAAGGAAATTGTATCCCCAAACATTTGAATGAAAATTAGCCAAATGACGTGAAGAATTAGCATCCATTGCTAATAATGGGATCATTAATTTTCTCTTTAAAGAGTGTACTTTGGGTTCACAAGTGTATCTCCAAATATTAAAGTTTATCAAGCTGTGAGGATACATTGAAAATGCGGCCATCGCTCCACTCATACCCAGTCTCTCACACAAACATATATAGATAGACACACACCTCCAAAAAGGGGCTCTCTAGTTCATTTTCTCTAGGTTGTTATGCTGAAGGACGGACGTTCGGTAGTTGGTTTGGAGGTAAGTTGTTATGCAGGTATCAGATTTTGCATTATAAGTGGCGTATATAAAGAGTACTATTGGTAGTTGGTTAAGAGGTAATTTATTCTTATCTAAATTTAATACAGTGTTGGGTTTAGAATTTAGAAATCCGCACAAATTAATACATGTATAAGCTATGACTTATGAGAACATCTATATATGTATATATTATTTTATGCAAAATAGAAGGTGGACTAATACTTCCTTTAGTCTATATTAAGTGAATTGTTGGGATATGACACACCCCTTAAGAAAAATACTTTAGGGCATAAATAAAATGTTACTTTCTATTATTGTCCTTTACATTATTCTCAAACCATTCTCCTAGAATTATGTACTACTCCTATTGCGGTCATATCATCACCTACTATTGCACAAGAAATCCTAAGAACTCAAAATCTCGCTTTTGCTGATAGGCCACAATTTGTGTATATCCACAAACATTATATTTTATAATAATAAAGACATTGGATTTAATCAATATGGTAACTATCGAAGACACATGCATAAAATTTATATAGTAGAACTTCTTAGTGTGAAGATGGTTAAGTCCTTTAGCGAAACTCTCCAAGATAAGCTTTTAAATCTAATTGCATCTATTCGTTCCGTGAATCTATAGATGAAAAATGCAAACTGATCTCCCTAAGGTTGGTTTTTCTTAAAAAATAATTTCGACAGGTTGTTATTATAATTATTTTTTTATTTATTTTTTGCAAAAACAACTTCCAAAGGTCGGGGGTTTTTAAAAAATATATTTAAAAAAGCGACTTTGGAAAGTCGATTTTTTCATGAAAATATAAAATTAAAGAGTGTAATAATAATAAGGCAGCATACATTAGTTTTAAATCAAAAGGCATCAATGGTCTAATAGTAAAAGATAGATAGAGATTTGGACCCCAAATGATTTTATAATTAAAAAATCGAACTCATGAGGTCCATTATAATCCGACTTTGTTAGGTCGTAAATTGTGCACCGGAGGTCATTTCTTTCTTTTGCTTTTACTATCTCTAATTTTTTTTATCGATTTTTGATACTTTTTTAGCCATAACTCTCTGATTATTATAAATATGATGGAAAAAAGACCTCTCATAATCTTAATTTAAAGATATGTAAAGAATACTACTAATAATATCGTTCAACATGATATCACCTTCTCATCTCATAATACTATTATAGGAAGCTAATAAAGTGATTGCTTTTCTTGCAAAACTGACAACACATCCTCTAAAGAATAAGGTTTAAATCATCTTTTTTGTCTATTCATAAAAAATGATATACATTACTCCTAAAATTACTCTGGTTTTTTTTNAGTGTAATAATAATAAGGCAACATACATTAGTTTTAAATCAAAAGGCATAATGGTCTAATAGTAAAAGATAGAGATTTGGACCCCAAATGATTTTATAATTAAAAAATGGAACTCACGAGGTCCATTATAATCCGACTTTGTTAGGTCGTAAATTGTGCACCGGAGGTCATTTCTTTCTTTTGCTTTTACGATCTCTAATTTTTTATCCATTTTTGATACTTTTTTAGCCATAACTCTCTGATTAATATAAATATGATGAAAAAAAGACCTCTCATAATCTTAATTTAAAAATATGTAAAGAATACTATTAATAATATCGTTCAACATGATATCACCTTCTCATCTCATAATACTATTATAGGAAGCTAATAAAGTGATTGATTTTCTTGCAAAACTGACAACACATCCTCTATCTTTATCTGATCTGCTTAGCATTCTTTATTTTGCTAAGATTTCTTATAATATGTCATATGTACACATGGAGGATAAGGTTTAAATCATCTTTTTTGTCTATTCATAAAAAATGATATACATTACTCCTAAAATTACTCTGGTTTTTTTTTTCTTAAAAGAAGTTAACATTAATAATGTATGGTGATAGCATACTGTAAATGTTGATAGCTACTTTGTAACTTTGCCTCATATGAATATGTCATCATTGACATCTTTTTCATTCTGATAATTATCTAGATATATAAATACTAGAAAGTGATGCACGTGCGATGCACGTGGTCTAAGCCCAACAATTTGATTTTTAATGTGTTCAAATATGCAATATTTATTATTAAAAAAAAATGGACCAAAAGATATATCGTACCTTAATTTTTTCATCATTACAAATTGTATTAGCATCAAGTTAATAATGCATTAGTACCATAAAAAAGATATAGTTAGTGCATAGTCAGGTTCATATGACAACCAAAATAACTACACATGAATGTTTCAACAATTGATATGCATTGATTTCATAAAAAAATCACTACATGGGAAGAAATCATCAACAATTGTAATTTTGAGAATTAACCAAAAAAAAAAAAAAAATCTCTGCCATCAAACGAAAATTGTAATTCACACAATTTTTAGTTGAAAATTACACTACTAACAATGCTAAAAATATTAATGATAGATCCTAAAAGGTTTCTCTTGATCTTGCAACTGTTGACAGTAATCTAGCTTTCATTTTTTCAAGCAGATTTTTTTTTCACATGGATGTTGGTTCTTCTTCAGCGGTACATTTGTACCTTTCAGAAAAAATAAAATAAAATATGATTCAGGAGGAAAGTTTCGTTTAAACCCATAAAAAAAAAAGTGACTTTGATGCAACAGTTAAATACCACTCTAGCTTTTTCAATTTTCTTTCTCCATTTGTATTTCAAATTGGTTTCTCCATTTGTATTTGGTCCCTGACATAATTAAGCATTGTGTGTTATTGTTAGAAACTCATCCACCTAGGGAGGAAGGCATAACAAAGAATTAGGGATCATGACAAATTTCAACCGAACAAATTAACGCATTGGATGGCTTAAATTTAGGGTGAAGAAGCATAATTCATATGCTTGCCTTTGTAGCACGCATGAATTAGCTAATTTTAGAAGACTTGGATTGTTAGTTTTTTTTTTTGCTTTTTTGTCCTAATTTTGAATTGCAATTGTAGCCAATTTCTTTAAAAATAGCCACCATTGATTATTGTTATAGCCTTCAATTAATTGCCTATTTTCCAACTCTACATAAATTATTGTTATAGCTCTCAATTAATTAAACCTAAGTCATTGATATCAATATTAGACATGTGACAGTTGACACTCGTTCAAAAAATAATTTGGGAAATAAAGATGATAAGGTAAAATAAAGATAAATATGGATAAAATATAAATAGTACAACTCACATAACATAATGTACAATTAAGTACTGCAGCGTTAGTCCTTTTTGTTGTTGGCTTATATATAAGGTAATAAGACAATAGAATTTACGTGCTCTTTATTTAATTTTATTTTAATAAAATTTAATTAAAAAGTTATTTATGATTCTTTTTTTTTTAGGGAAAAAGGTCAAAAATACTCCTCAACAAAGTTATTTATACCCTCCCGTTACTAATTTCATCGTTTATATCCCTCAATTGACGGAAATTCCTAAATTGACTCAAATTAATCCGAATTTAAAAAAAAAGACTCATTCCTCGTTTTAAACCCAATTCCCCGACCCTCTAACGCATAACCCGTTCCAACCCGGTCAATAAACAATTTTGATAGAGCAGCTAAATTACCCAAAAAAAAAAAACCCAACCCCACCCTCTCCTCTTCCTCAAAAATCCTAGAAAGAACCAGTGGAAAATGGAAAGGAATAATCATAGTTAGGCTTGAGAGCCATGAAAGAATCATTAGTAAGTGTTTGATGATTCACCAATGTACCAAAACTCCCCCAGAAAATCAACCGCCATAGCATCACCATTAATTTCAACACTCCCCTGAACTCTAAATTACACTTTTCTTGATTAGATCCTCCGGCAATCGGAAATTCACCTCCGAGTGAGCTCGTTGGTGGTGCTATGGACGGAATGCAGCTGAAAACGACGTCTTCGTCGGCAACTTCATGGAATTTGGATTTGACGGATCTTGCATTTTCAAGTGAAGATAAAAAGCTCAGAAAAATGAAGTTGATGGAGAATTTTTCTTCCACTTGAAATTGAACCTGTAACATCACCAATAACCCAATGCCCGTTATTCACCATATTCAAGACCTCAATCCTTTTCTCCACAACCTCTAATTTCGAATTCAATTTCACCAACAAAACTTTCTTTCGACTCTCTAGATTGATCATCGCAAAACAGAACATGATTCTTTTTTGACTTTTTGTTCAAGCACCATCATCAATTACTTTTCTCTTGTCGAGAAAGAGATTTCTTCTGTACGATTGAATAATGGGGTTGAAATCAGTGGGATATACTGGTTATGCGTTAGAGGGTCGGGGAATTGGGTTTAAAATGAGGAATGAGTCTTTTTTTTAAAATTTGGGTTAATTTGAGTCAATTTGAGAATTTTCGTCAATTGAGGGGTATAAATGATGAAATTAGTAACGGCGAGGGTATAAATAACTTTGTTTTAACGGCAGTGATATAATCAATTAATAAACTAAAGTTGAGGAGTATTTTTTATCCTTTTTCCCCTTTTTTTTTTATATATATAGAACACCTTTTTAATTATTTATGATTCTTTTTTTTTATATAGAACACCTTCATTGGTGGGATTGAAACTTCATCTGTAACTATTATTTAGACCGTAATAAAAATTATTATAACGAGGCTAGTAGGGCTTGAGAACTCACAATCTTATGCATTTTTTGTAATCCCTTAATCAATAATAGATTAAACTTTCAACTTGTTTC
>NW_026025114.1:107707-113649 GCF_019186545.1 Solanum stenotomum
ATATATATATTTATTAAACTAAAATTTGACATCTATATACCATATAATTTTTCGGCAAAGAGATAGAAAGCACTTGGGAGATATCCAAAAAAATTGGCAAAGACCTAAAGCTTTTTGCTCTCTCTTCTCTTTTTTAATTTTTTAATGTTTTTTTAATATAAACTATTATACTCAATTCGCTTATAAACGGGTGCAATGACGCATATTTCCGACCAACAATATTAATATTACATAAGTTCGATCAATAGTTAAATGTGTTTAAAATATTATGTTTTAATGCGTTTAAGATTTAGTTGATGAACTATTAAGTATAAGGATCCAACTTATAAACAAAGTGTACAGAAATCTCTCAAATCATTCCGCTTTTATTTTTATTTTTATTTTTTGATAATCGCATTAAAATCCAACAAAATCTCACATACCACTCCACCTTAATTTAAACTAATCTGATTTTAGTTCAACCCATTTATGTGATACCCAAAAATGACCTTCAATTAGTGTCCGGACATAGCGGCATCATCAATTGAAAAAAGTACTCCTACCATTTTATGATGCCAACTCATTCACGTTTACGCAAATGTGAATTTACAAACTACTTTTTACCTAATTTCTTGGAAAACAATTCGGGGAAGACCTTTTCTACCTAAGAGAGTGTATTACATAAGTATCATTTTAATTATAAAACAATTTCAAAATACTAGTCGATTTAGAAATTTAAAACAAAAAATAGCAGTAATTGTTTTAAATCATATTCTTGAATTAAAGAATTGTCTTTCTTAATAGTGCTCAATTCTATATATATATAACTTACTAAGTACTACTACTTTTTACTTTCTATGTTCATTTTTCTTGACTCATGTTAACTATATAAATTGATTTTATTAATAATGCTTTAAAATTTTAAATTTAATACAATTAAATTATGTTGTTATTTAATAATAAAGGTGGTATGAAAAAATCATAACAAAATTATCTTAATTTGTAAAAAGGACAAAAAAATTATTCTTCCAATTTATGTGATATATGTCATTTTTCGATAGTCAAACAATTTAAGTTTGACTAAGAATTCACTTATGTAATCTTCAATTTTTTAAAAATGAAATTTATATATTTGTAAACTACATAAAAAGTATTATAAGTCACAATAATTGACAATTCAAAATATTTAAAAGATATATGAAAAACTTACCGTCAAAAATAGACTTATTTGAATTTTTAAATTTGAAATTTGTCACATAAATTGAGACAAAAGAAGAAATATAAAACCAATGTAAAATGAATGAGAACCTATTTCTTTCTATTTTTTTTTTAAATAGACATGAAATAAGCTAAAAAAAATATTTGGAAAAGTGGGAGTAATAAACTAGAAAGACCAACATAGATTATGGTGTAATGACACCGAATGCAAGTGTGAAATCATAAAATAAAATAAAAACGAGGAAGACGTTAATTAGATCATGCATATTTCTTTTTTTTCTTTTTTTTTTTGTTCTTTGTACACATGCCCACTAAAACGAGAGCTATTTATATATTTTAAATATATTACGCACTTTGTGTGATCGAAAGGCACCTTCCGTCAACCTCTTCTCCATTAATTATTCATCGTGATTCTACACAAAGACAGAGAGAAAACCAAAACCCAATCACCGGCCTCCGAATGCTTATTCTACAAGTTTTGATGACTCATGAATAAGCCCAATCGTTGATAAAGAGACTTTCTTCTTCTTTTTTATCTACATGTAGACATAGGTTATGTCTACATGCAGAGACATTATGGAAGAACAAACCCCGATTTTGATTTTGAATTTGAATAGAATCAAGGGAGGAGGAGGAGGAATAAGGAGACCGTTATGGGTATCTGTGCTGATTCTGTTCACTGTAATTGCTCTGTTTAGTCTACATATCAATAGAGAATATTCAATTTTCTCGATCCCTTTGGATTTCATTTCGGGTCGGGTAGGAGTAGTATCGGGTTATCAACAGAAGAGCTGCTCTGATTTCTTCAAACAGGTACCAGCGAGGAAGGTGGTGAAATCGATCAGGGATTTCGGTGGAATTGGGGATGGAAAAACCTCAAATACAAAGGCGTTTCAACGGGCCATGGAGTTTATGGTCCGTTTCACGGAGAGTGGTGGGTCCCAGCTTGTTGTTCCTAAAGGTCGATGGCTTACTGGTAGTTTCAATCTCACTAGCAATTTCACGCTCTTCCTCGAATATGGCGCTGTTATCCTCGGTTCTCAGGTGATCCATTACCTTCATAATTTATTTTAATTTTAAATTGGGCATAGCCACATAGGTAAAGGAGAAACGGTGTAAGAGAAAGATCGTTTAGCCGATCATCTAAGCTACTAAGATTTTGAGTTTCGTAATATCTCATTTTTGGTGTATAGTTTTTTGAAACCTACCTACAATTTATTACTGTATTAAATAAAGTGTATGAGTAAACGGCAATCAAAGAAGATTTTTAAGTCATACTTCTGTGTACCCATTTATGTGAAGATGTTTGAGTTTCAAAGAACGTAATTTTGAACATGAATTCGGGCATAGGGTTGACATAAATTTAAACCATATACAGTAGATTAATCAAAATTTTAAAATAAAATTTAAATATCGAAAACCACACGAAAAATAGTACAAGTGTATATAACATATTTTAATTGGAATAGAAGATGGTGCTATGGTGGGGTGAGAAAGGTGGACCAGACCCTCACAAGGAAGAAAATTTGAGTTCTTTGTATAGCTAATTATATTGGGATTCACATGGAAACTATGTGGTCACACGTGAATTTAATAGATGTTTGTCAATGTCTGTGTATTTGGTACTTTCGATAAAGTCAATAAAGGCTAAGTGTTGATTTTACAATTTCCCTCCCGTGAATCTGATTCCAAGTTCTGGCCTAGATCTAATTGGAGTATTATTTTATCCCCAGATGACTAATGGCTTCTCTTCCTTTGTTTACTTTGTCTCACATAGCATTCCACTAACAAAAATGTTTTAAGAGGAAAAGAGTATGATTTTGTTGTTCTATAAGAAACAAAAAGTGATTTTAATCGGCAATTCGCAAGACTTGAATGACCATTTAGGAAATTAACTTTGTTATCTTGTAAAATTATTATTTCACAGAAAATGTGAATTTTTCTTGTGTTGTTAAAAGGATCCAAATGAATGGCCGATAATCGACGCTCTGCCTTCATATGGAAGAGGGAGAGAAAGACTGGGAGCGAGACATATTAGCCTTATTCATGGAAATGGTCTCACCAATGTTGTAATTACAGGTACTTTCTGCACCCATGTGTTAACAAGTCATTATTGTTCTTTGCCAAGTAAGTCACAACTGAGTAGTCGCACTTGAGCTTAAAAAATATTCCGTAATGATAATATGTATTGATTAAAAGCACCTAGGTGCTGCTACTGATTTGTTTAATGTTGGAGACTGGAGTCATCATGATAGTTGTCCGGCTGTCCCCCACCAGAAACATGGCATTATGAAGACTTACTGTATTAAATTAATGAAAAAGGGTTGGATTTGCCCTTTTGTTCTTAAAAAAAGTCGTTGGTTATACTTCTTGATATATTTTCCGTAACTGTCCAATTTTGAGCACATATTTGCTTAATATGTTAATGAGAATGTATTACTATCTAGGGAGTATATAACTATATATTATTTACTTTTTAATGTAAGAACTGAAATTTTTGTTTAATATGTTATTTTTTGAGTTCTTGGTTATGGTTATTTATCTTTGCAAATTAATATTTATTTTTGTACTAAATTGCGCTTCAGTTAGAAAAAATGTGTACTTCACTTTACTCTTCTTGCTTCAATAAAGCGAGCCCTCGTTGCTTTTTCCACTTCTCGTTTTCCAAAACATTGGGCCCAACTTTGGGCCCCAAAATGCACATCCTTTTGGACTTCAATTTGGGCCTTCAAATAGTGTAAGATTTTGCCAACAAATCTTCATTATGCTTGAGATCTTCTTCCACCCTATGATATTTTTTAGATGCCAATTGAGCTTGTCTTGAATTTCCTCAGTATTCAATGAAGTTAACCTTCTTGGATGATATCAGGGACCTAGATCATAGCAAAAGGTTAAATTGTATTCTAGTGCTGAAGGTTCTTCTTGAATATGATGTATGTAAGGTCTAATACACCAAAGTCCGAGTTGACAAAATCTGTTTGCATTTTGATTTGAAAGAACGATTACAGAATGTTGAATGTAACTCTAGTTCCTACTGTGTTGTTACATTGACATGTGATTAGTTGATAGACCAAGTCAGCTGATAAACTAAAAAAAAAAGTAGAAGCCAAGATGATTATTATTCACTTCTAATGAGGAGCATTTCTTTAATCAAGAATCTCTTGATGGATGTCAACTGTTAAAGCTGGCTAGTACCTGTCAGTAACTCTAGCTCCACTTGAAGCAACAGCAAATTCAGAGTATGTTGAAACTTCTTTGTAAGATTAACAATAACAACAGCAACTAGGTATTGGCTGTTCAACTGATCCGTGATCTTTGTTAACAGTAAGAACATGGAGAAAGCATTCAGATTTTGTTTAAAGTGTTCCCTAAATCCCTCCCCTCCCCTCATTCCCTGTGTTAGAATTGCTGACATGCGACTTCAAAACTTTAAAAATTTCTTTGACCAGAATTCTAAAGATTGTGTAGTAATAGCATACTCAAATTTGCAGATAAGCAGTGTGTTATAAGGTCCTTTTCTGGATAATTTTGATTGAGCAAAACAGTTTAGTAAATGGTGCATAGATTAAACATCTCAACACAAAGAGTAGTTTCCTCTTACCCCTTGTGTTTGTCTAAAATATTTATCTAAAGATTTTTGTAAGGGATAATCTTGATTCAAGAATCAATCTAATTTTCAAATAGAGAATTTTATTAGAGAATGGTTTCTTTTAATTATTTCTTGCATGAGGGATTTGTATACACACTTGCAAACAATGACGTCTATACTACTACAAATATTTAATTCTAAGTACTACTGCCTCATAAATAATGGTAACTACGCTTCTTGACAACTTCCCCCTTACCATAATCCATGAACATGCTCAAAGTATATTAGAAGTAAGAATTCAATAGACACAAACTTTACCCAAATGGATTCTGACGAGAATGATATTTTTATGCTTTTGTAGTTACGTTTTATCTCAGTGATCACTCTTTTATTCTCTCTTTCCATAAATATATATCATTAATACTTCCCCGCTCGCTATTTCCCCTCTTTCCTTTCGAATGAGAATGGAACTTTGCTGTGACTTTTTCTGTGCCTGTGCATCTGATCAATGTTTCCTGCTTAATTTCAGGGGAAAATGGGACTGTAGATGGTCAGGGAAAGATGTGGTGGGATCTTTGGTGGAATAGAACCCTGGTACACACCAGAGGCCACCTTGTTGAACTGATTAACTCTCAGAACATCCTGATCCAAAATCTTACACTCATGAACTCCCCATTTTGGACAATTCATCCCATCTATTGCAGGTTCTTGCTCTCTTGATAAACTGCTCTATCTATTTTTGCATGGTACTTATGAATGGAGTACTAATTACTTTGGCTCGAGGAAATTGCTCTTCATTGCTGCACAGTATTTTTTTGAAAAGTTGATATCCATATTCAATTAATCAATCAAACAACCATACATATAATGTTATAGCAGCACAAACAGAAGAGGGGAATCTTGTGTTCCAATAGAAGCAGAAGTGATGTGGTTTTGCTCAAAGAACAACTGAGTTGGTGATATTGGTTACTAGTTACTACCGTTAAATGTGTTGGAACCAATCCTCATTGTTTTTCACAAGAACCAACTAATAGATTAAAAGGATTCGATGTTGCCAAAGTAGTCTTTTTCCTGCTTGTGTAGACTGTTGAGGTGAGGACAAGGCAAAATCTTAAGATGCAGGAGTTTAATCAGGAATTTTTTGTTAAATAAACAT
>NW_026025115.1:0-242 GCF_019186545.1 Solanum stenotomum
TTTTCATTTTTTATTAATAAATAATAATAATATAATAATAATATTAATAATAATTTATTTAATATTTTCAGTAAAAAAATTATTATTAATATTATTAATATTATTAATAAAAATATGAAAACTTCCCAAAAAAAAAGAATATGTTAAATTCGAAATTAAAAATATATTTTTTTAATTTTTAAAGTTTTAATTTGAATTGATCTTTATCCTTATTTGATTGATGTTTTTTGAATTTCAAATTG
>NW_026025116.1:0-380 GCF_019186545.1 Solanum stenotomum
AATTTAACACCATTAATTACCTACTACTGTATTAGCCAAAAAGTTTGACCTTATTTGGGCCCATTTATTATTTATATGTTTTCAATTTTTAATATATGTTGTCTATCTAATTCTTTTTTCCAACCTTTTATTTCAAACTTCTTCAAATTTAATTACCTATTTATGACTCTCTCTATGCACTTTTAATTGTTATGATTTCCTTTTTAGAGTCAAACTATAAGAATTTTAACTAATACTTTACAATGTGTTTTTTCATCATATTCATAGGCAAAAAATTACAATTTATAGTACTTTTTGTAAAGATTTTGCATAATAATTTTTTTTTTTAAAATATCGAATTAATACAATCTGCTTTAACTTTCAAAATTAGTCAAATAGAC
>NW_026025117.1:0-397 GCF_019186545.1 Solanum stenotomum
CTCTGTACTAGTGACTTCCAGGTTCTGGGTGGGATCTTTATTTGTAGATATGTTTTTGGTTTGCGTCCGCCTGTTTATATTGTTATTTGCCTACTCTTGTTTAATTTCTACCCTCAGACCCATTACTTGTTGTTCCGGGTTACGGGTTGGCTTACCTGCTGGCGGGTTATAGTAGGTGCCATCATGACTTGATAAATCGGGTCGTGACAAATTGGTATCAGAGCCCAGGTTCATCGGTCTCACTTGTACAGAGCTAACTTCTAGTAGAGTCCTGCAGATCAATACGGAGACGTCCGTTACTTATCTTCGGGAGGCTACAGGATGTCTTTAGGAACGTGTTGCTTTTGTATCACTGTCGTGCATTGTGTTTCTTATCGGTTTCTGAAATTTTACTTGT
>NW_026025118.1:0-471 GCF_019186545.1 Solanum stenotomum
GTTATTCAAAACTTTAATAAAAAGTACTCTAATTTACAATAAATAATAACTTAAAATATCTACAAGACAACAAAAAAAAGACTAATTTTTGTACTGCTTGTGTCACATAAATTAGGATTGGGATGCTTTTAAAATTTTAATTTTGGTTATACATTATAAAATAGCCCAAAAATTGAATGATATAATTTTTTTAAAAATAACCGAATGAATCATTCTATCGATAACCCTAATGTTACTTCTACTCTATTTATTTTTACTTAAATTTAGAAAGATATGCTTCATTTCTACTGTCAATCTTATCGCTACATTTATGTGCTATTTAAAATTGAAATTAAAAAGACAAATGACAAATAAGTTTCTATATTAGCTCACTTATGAGCAAAATATATTATAACAATCTTTACTAATTTTATAACAATACATAAACTATAATCCCTCCGTTTCATATTAGATGGGCACTTCCAACTTTAC
>NW_026025119.1:0-774 GCF_019186545.1 Solanum stenotomum
CTTCAAACTAAAGATCTACACGTGATGTTTTATTCCTTCACATCTCTTAACTTATATCCATCGTGCAAGACTCTTGTTCTTCCCGTAAATCATTTATCATTATAGTTTATTGGCCAAACATCCATCGCATATTACCTTTTACCTTAAGTCAAACTTCTCAAATGAAACTTCATCGAACTCTTCTACAATCACAAGTATTTAACTGCTACAACTCAAACCATGCAAAAGTCCATCCGATGGCTAAAAAGTTGATACAACCAATCATCTATTACCTTGTCAACCCACATTTTGACAAAACCAACCCGATTCCTTTTTAATCGTACCTTCTCGCTAAAATCCTTAATTGCCTTTTCACGAGTATACTTGTTAAAAATTTCTTCATCCATGGCTTATTGTTGCCCATTTCTTTTGACTCATCATGAAGTCATTAGTTCGCAATATAATCATGACCACCCAAGGGTCGTACCTTGTCCTAAAAACAAGACAGGATCAATTCACTCGATCCACCACTATAATTTTCCTTATAATTAATGCTTAACTCAAGCGTTCATAGTAGCAACCACTTGATTTCTCAATCGAGAATGCAACATCAACCTTCTGACCCGATTAGGTGAAACAACTGACAACTCAGATTTCTCCGCTTCCATATATCACTAGTACCACATTATGAACAACCGTTAAATCCACCACTAGAAGACATCAGATCCATTGAGAAGGTCGTACTCAAACAACCCGTTCATTTACATTCATTAAATAGTTGCAAAACATTACCAA
>NW_026025120.1:0-425 GCF_019186545.1 Solanum stenotomum
ATATGTTTAAATTGATGAGTTATAGATGTTTTACACTAAGTTTTGAAATCTTGAAGTGATATTTAAATAAAATTTTTGCATTCGTGTTGGGGCTGATATGTTCTTACTAAGTCTTGCCTTGTACGTCTCATCCACATTCGGGGACGAATGTTCCCAAGGGGGAGATATTGAAGTGACCCAAAAGATTCTTAAAAATGTGATTCGGAAGTTACCAGAAACTTGTTTAGCTATATCAAAAAAAATCCGCTTCGGTTTTCGAAAATCCGACTTCATATTCTTGTTAAGGGGGTCAAATTGAGTGGAAAATGGGTCTAACCCAAATTTGGGAGCAACCGTATCAAAATCAAAAATTTCCAAGTAAAGCCTTTTTCAAGGGTCAACTTTGGAAGGTCATACATCCTAGCACACAAATAATTGGGTGGCCC
>NW_026025121.1:0-1087 GCF_019186545.1 Solanum stenotomum
ATCTCAAGTTGAAGTTGAAGGAAAAAAATTTGGACGAAATTCGTCCTAAATTCTGGAAATTTCCAGATTCCCACTCCTCTGCCACGTGGCGTCACGTGGCTCTGCCACGTCACCGCCGCGTCAAAATTCTACAACCCTTCAAACTTAAATTTCGATGTTTCGGACTCGTTCGGAGTCGGAAAAATACAAACCTTATATGGAATCTGATTGGAAATGATATTTCGGACTCAACGGTGAAGGCAGAATTTCTATTTGGAGCTCACTTCGATGAAAAGTGGGTCCCACACCCAGTATCGTTTTGAGCCAGATTCCACAACTGCTATCAAAAGTCTCGGGAAGTGAACAAAGGGTCGTTCTAGACCAAAATCGATCTTCCGAAGCTAACCTAGCTGTCAGAATTTTCATCTGAGCACGTCTTCCAAGAAGGTTGACCAAAGTCAACTTTTCAAGTCATTACATTTGTTGTCATACTACTAAATTAATTTCTTATAGCTATTTCGTATTTATATAATATTTCCATAGTTGTAGTGGCTATTCCACCATCAAATTTTTTTATTATTTCTTAGAGTTTTAAAACTTTCATCTGATAAATTTTGTAGCCATAATTTTACTGTTCCTATAAGCGTTCTTTCTATATATCCTGGTGTCTCTATTATTATTATTTTGTTATCTATTAATTGTTTTGATATATATCCTATCCATAATTGAATTGTTTTATTTATATCTGCTATACAGTCTAAATCTAAAAAATCATGTCGTTCAGTTATTGGTTTAGGCGTCCATTTTTTATTTAATCTTTTATCTCATATAGTTTTTTCTCTATCATATTGTCCATAATTTTCATTATAATATTTTGGATTTAAATTTTTTGTGTTTTTTACTCCTGATGTGCTAGGTTTTTCATCCATGTCTACGTCTCCTGTATTTACTTCTTAATTCTTTATATTATCTATGTTTGCTAAAAGTTTCATATATGTTTCGCTTGTTTTCGAATGCTGTTCATCTAGATCATCATTATTTATTTCATCAACTCTTATTCTAGGTAGATTATCTTGGTTATTTTCTTCTAATTAATCTTCTAATTGAA
>NW_026025122.1:0-439 GCF_019186545.1 Solanum stenotomum
GAACAGATTTTAGTTGCTTGGGTAAGTCCAAACATTTTCCCTCCTACTCTCTATTTTTCGAATTTCATGATTAGTGTTGGTCAGTAGCAGAATCAGGACTTTATGTTGAAGATTTGAAACTTGGATGTGTGGTCTATCACAAATTTTTGAATCCCCTTGTATATCTTCGTTGATGCAAAAGGGATTCAACATTTTATATATAACCAGAAAACAATTATTTGTAACACAATATAATTTTTGCTTAGTTATTTGGTAGGATATACAATGTTTTACTTGAATATACTACATATATCTATGTGCAAAAAATAAGTAAAAAAAGGCATACATACTTTAAGTATCAATAAGAAGGAGTTGATCAGATGATAAACACTTTAGAAAGGTGAGGGTTCTCGAAAAAAAGAACTTGAAAATCCTAATTATGTATTGTTATTATATATAG
>NW_026025123.1:0-1253 GCF_019186545.1 Solanum stenotomum
CTGAACCCCTGTCAGACACAATGGACACGGACACTCCGTGTAACCGCACAATCTGACTAATATAAATCTGAGCCAACTTCTCCGCTGTATACCTCACTTGGACCGGGATGAAATGAGCAGACTTGGTCAGTCTGTCGACGACCACCCATATAGAATCATAACCACCCACGGTGGTAGGAAATCCAAATACGAAGTCCATAGCAATCCTCTCCCATTTCCAAGTAGGAATGGGCATCCTCTGAGTCACACCACCAGGTTTCTGGTGCTCACACTTGACCTGCTGACATGTCAAGCATCTAGCCACAAACTCTGCAATATCCCTCTTCATCCCACACCACCAATAGTGCTGACTAAGATCATGATACATCTTCGCCTCTCCGGGATGAATAGAATACCTAGAATAATGAGCCTCCTCAAGAATCAATCTGATCAAATCACGAACCTTGGGCACACATATCCGGTCCTCAATCCTCAATACACCCTCGGAGTCAATCTTACCTTCTTGGCTTCACCACTCATCACCTTGTCCCGGATGAGACATAACTTCCCATCCTCATATTGATGCTCTCTAATCTGCTCCATCAAACATGAACGGGCTTCAATGAAGGCAAACACACCTCCACTCTCCTCAGAAACCCGAAATCTCACCATGCTGTCAAATAACCTCTGAACATCCCGAACCAAAGGCCGCCTCTCAACACTGATCGCGGCAAGACTCCCCATACTAGGAGTCTTCCTACTCAAGGCATCGGCCACCACATTGGCCTTCCCGGGGTGATACAAAATGGTCATGTCGTAGTCATTGAGCAACTCAAGCCACCTACGTTGTCTCAAGTTCAGATCCCGCTGAGTGAATATGTACTGTAGGCTCCTATGATCAGTAAATACCTCGCAATGAACACCATATAGGTAATGTCTCCACAACTTAAGCACAAATACCACAGCCGCCAACTCCAAATCATGAGTTGGGTAATTCCTCTCGTGTGCCTTCAGCTGTCTAGAGGAATAGGCTACAACCTTACCCTTCTGCATCAAAACACCTCCAAGTCCAACACCCGAAGCGTCACAATAAACAGTAAATCCAACACCCTCCTCTGGCAAAGTCAAGACAGGTGCTGAAGTCAATAGGGATTTGAGCCTTTGGAAGCTCGCCTCACACTCGGGTGACCAATGAAAAGGAACCGTCTGCTGAGTCAATCTGGTCAACGGCGCAGCTATAGTAGTGAATCCTTGAACAAAACGCCGATAGTAAC
>NW_026025124.1:0-324 GCF_019186545.1 Solanum stenotomum
ACAATATAACCATAAAGTGCTATTAGAAACCTTTTAAAACCATTTGGTGGAAGAACCCATGAGATTGAGTGAAAACCTAGATTTTTCATACTTTGAAATAACTTTGGATTTNAATAACTTTGGATTTGGCTCCTTGAATGGAAAATTAGACAAGGATCAAGACCACCATACCTTTGCTATGATCTCCCACGAAATTTGATGAAGAAAGCCTTGAATCCAAAACCCTAGCTCCCACTTCTTCTTCTTCTTAAATGGAGGATTGTAGAGAGGGAAATGTTTTTAGGGATGGGAATGATCTAATGGTATATAGGAAATAATATAAGT
>NW_026025125.1:0-474 GCF_019186545.1 Solanum stenotomum
TTAAGTTGAATGTTACAATTTGTTTTCTAGGATTGTAAATTATTACTTAATTTAATGTTTAACAAATTCAAATTTTGTGATCTTTGTGTAGATGGATCGTAGTTGGATGTATAATATGACTAGTTTTGGTCGAATGGGGTTGAGGCCTGAATTTGTAGAAGGTGTCGCTGGGTCTATGGAGTATGCAAAGACACTAGAACCTTTTCAACGTAATGGTTTGGTTAAGTGTCCTTGTAACAAATGTCAATGTATGAATTATGAAAAACCAGATATTGTTGAGCTTCATCTCTATCGAAATGGGTTTAAAAAAGAATACACAGTGTGGACTAGTCATGGAGAAATTGATAATAGTTTTGATGTATTTCAACACTATGTTGTTGGTGAAACTAGTACTAAGGCGAAATCTAATACACAAAATTATAGAATGAACGAAATGGTTCAAGATACGTATGGGGTGCATTCTGATTTTGAATT
>NW_026025126.1:0-1030 GCF_019186545.1 Solanum stenotomum
GCCTAGAGATATTCATGTCACCATGGAGTATTGCCGTACGACACTCTTCTTTCACCAAGTCGGATACACCGGTAACAAACCTACTTATCTCCTCTCTAGAGTTAGACACCAAAGATGGAGCATACCTAGACAACATAGAGAACTTCAAAGCATACTCCTCCACACTCATATTACCTTGCCTAAGATTAATAAACTCCTCAATTTTGCACTCCCTCTTCTCTAGGGGAAAGTACTTACCCAAGAATGCTTCCTTAAACTCCTCCCATTCTATAGGACCCACTTCCTCCGGCCTATTTGCCTTCCATTGAGCGTACCAAATTTGGGCCACCTCCTTCAATTGGTATGAAGCCAATTCCGCTTTCTCTCTAGAAGATACTCCCATAGCATCCACAATTTTGTAAATCTCATCCAAGAATCCTTGGGGATCTTCTCCAATTCTAGAGCCCAAAAAGATAAGAGGATTCATCTTCACGAAGTCTCTCAACCTTGAGGCTACCGTACTCTCATAAGCATATAAGCATTCACCCTAGGCCCCATATCTCTATTTTCTTAAGCCGTCATGGCTTGGGCTAGGGTCACAAAAGCCGCTCTAATCTCTTCATTAGTCATGGCAGGGGGAACCACCGGAATCTCATTCTCTTGCTCACCTATAGGAACTTGATTGCATTGCACACCTTGATCATTTTGCACAACTTGAGGACGAACTCCCTTATCACCTAACTCATCTTCCTCTCTCCTTCGATTCGCCCTCGTATTCATTTCCTATAAACACAAGAGAAGGATCAGGAAAAGGACATTTATAAACCAAACTCTAAGGCACAACTTCAAGAATAATGAAAGAAGTGAAACTTCTACCATCCTGTAGCCTCTCGCTCATAGATGTGTCGCGACTCACACCGATGAACAAGACTCTACTAGACGTGGCTTTTGAGACTTTGAACCTAAGAACCATTTCCCAAAACCTTATGCTCTGATACCAAGTTTGTCACGACCCGAGAGCATCCCAAGTCGTAACATGCGTATTCGACCT
>NW_026025127.1:0-3122 GCF_019186545.1 Solanum stenotomum
GATACATAAATTAGAGACAATATATATAATTGGCGAGTAGGTTGAATTCTACTATATGATAAATGGGAATTAATAACCACATACCTGGTCAACATGTGGTCTTTAAACATAATTTTGAGGGTAGTATGGTCATTTCTGTTACTTTTGTGAATTGTGTGCAAAAAAAGTGGGCTTCTTTGCTTTTCAAGGCCTCAAATGACAAAAATATTGTTGGCCAAACAACTGAATTTCATTGTACTTTCAATTTAGCTTTTGCTCACTTGGACAAATTTGTCCATATCATCATTCATTATTATATATTTTTATAAACCATCTGCCAAAAAAAGAAAAGAAAAGATATTTAATAAATGTTGAAATCGTTAGCTTATCATTCTTCCTTTTCAATTTATATGACTCACTTTTATTTTTAGTTAATTTTTAAAAGAAAGTCATATTTTTATATTTGGTAACAATTAAACTCTAAAATGCTCATTTTATTCATAATGAAATGATTTATAGTCACACAAATATTTATGACTTATTTAAGACCATAAGTTTCACAAGTCTTTATTTTTGCTTAAACTTCATGTCAAATCAAACTACATCACATAGATTTGGGCTAGAAGCGGGCACCTCTTAGTTGACATATCTGCTTGTAGCCGAGGGTTTTTATGAAGTTTCTGTATTTTCTACATTTTAATTTGTTTGTTTTACTCTTTTTTTAGTTTGCTATATATTTTATAATTACGTAAGAAAATACTACAAATCACAATAATTAACAACTTAAAATATTTTAAAGATATATAAAAAAAATGGTTGACCACAAAATTTTATCGGTACAATATAAATTGAAATAAAGAAAGTAACATATATTATTTTAAAATATTGTAAAAAAAGTAATATCAGTAACAACTTTAAACATATTAAAAAACAAAAAAAAATAGTTGACTCTCAAAAATTCAATAAATGTCAGATAAACTGAGACAGAAGAAGTAACATATATACTATTTACAAATTACATAAAAAAAAAAAACACAATAAATTGTAATAATTAACAACTTAAAATATTTAAAAAGCATATAAACAATTTGACTAGCTCTTGAAATTCTATCCGTGTACTTCAATTGGGATAGGGGGAGTAATGCTTATTATTTTTTAAAAATTAAATCATTATAATTAACAACTCCAATAAAATTTTGGATCAAATCTCCAAATTTCATCTGTATCACATAAATTAAGATATAAAAATAATGGAAAAATTAGCAAACTAGTCAAAAAACTAAACTTAATTAGTAAAAACCTCCATACTTTATAAATATTAGTAAAAATGTCAAAATGTCATTATTTTAGAAAGGGAAAAGGGTCAAATATTCCCCTAAACTATTCAAAAAGGTCTAGATATACCCCCCATTTAAAGTTTGGCTCACTCATGCCCTCGACGTCCAACTTTTCGTCTAGATATGCCCTTATGGACGTTAAAAGTCAAATGGAATTGCCACGTCATTTTTACATTACCACGTGGCATTGGAAAAGGGTCAAATATATTCTTAAACTATTCGAAAAGGTCTAGATATACCCCTCTTTTAAATAAACTACCCGACCCATTTTCAACAATTTTTTTAAAATTTTTATTTTTTTTGGTAAATCCCGAAAATGAGTAATTGACTAATAAAAAATAGGAAAAATATATAAAATTAACGCCAAAAATTCACAAATAAATATAGTAACCTTAAATTCAAAAATTTCAACAATTTTTTAAAATTTTTATTTTTTTTTGATAAATCCCGAAAATGAGTAATTGATTAATAAAAAATATGAAAAATATAACCTAAAAATTCAGCATAAAGTCATTTTCATATTTTTCATATTTTTTATTAATCAATTACTCATTTTCGTGATTTATCGGAAAAAAAAAATTAAAAAATTGTTGAAATTGTTGAATTTATGGTTACTATTTTTATTTGTGAATTTTTTGCGTTAATTTTTTTTTTCATATTTTTTCTATTTTTTTATTAGTCAATTACTCATTTTCGGGATTTACCGAAAAAAATAAAAAATTTTAAAAAATTGTTGAAAACGGGTCGGGTAGTTTATTTAAAAGGGGGGGGGGTGTATATCTAGACCTTTTCGAATNTTTAAGGTTACTATTTTTATTTGTGAATTTTTTGCGTTAATTTTTTTTTTTTCATATTTTTTCTATTTTTTTATTAGTCAATTACTCATTTTCGGGATTTACCGAAAAAAATAAAAATTTTAAAAAAATTGTTGAAAATGGGTCGGGTAGTTTATTTAAAAGGGGGGGGGGGTGTATATCTAGACCTTTTCGAATAGTTTAGGAGTATATTTGACCCTTTTTCAATAACACGTGGTAATGTAAAAATGACGTGGCAATTCCATTTGGCGTTTAACGCCCATAAGGGCATATCTAGACGAAAAGTTGGACAGCTAGGGCACAAGTGAGCCAAACTTTAAACGGGGGGTATATCTAGACCTTTTTGAATAGTTTAGGGGCATACTTGACCCTTTTCCCTTTTAGAAAAGATTGTGTATCGTAATTTACTTCCTATTTTATCTCACCTTAATTACACATTTTCCAACTAATTCTCTCTCATGTGTTTTAAAAAAAGTGAATATTTCCATCTTTCAATTTTTCTCCATTTTAAAGCCCGCCTCTCTCTATTCTCTTCTTGTTTGTTTTTTTTTCTTTTAGAAATTGAAAAATATATTTTATAAAGATATTCACACAATCCCTTTGATTAAGGTATGCATCTTTATCCGTTTTTTAAAATTTATTTTATAATTTTATTTTTGTTTAACGTTCAAAATTGTTGTATGTAATTGAAATCATGTTTAGGGTTTGATAAACTCTAAATTACTCTCCAATGGCAAAATATAAGAGAATTACTTGAGGTATCCAACTTAATCAACAATTTTCTAGCGATTTTTCATCATTTAATCTACGTATTACTCAAGAAATAGCAGATAATGTAGGACCCGCTACTAAAATGATGAAACAGAGACGATCGAAATATTATTGTGGATATTTTGTTAGTTTTGATAAAATACCACATATTTGGAATCACCCTTTTCTAGGTATGTACATTGGTATGTATTCAGGATATTTTTATACTTTAGATAGTGAT
>NW_026025128.1:0-581 GCF_019186545.1 Solanum stenotomum
GCTTTCTCCTGCACAAAAAAAAAATGCAACATTAGGAAGTAGTTGCAATTTAAAATTTTCTAGATTCCCCGTGTTATTATTATTCAGATAAGAATCTTGATAATCATAAATTGGACTATTACTAGTATTAATATTGTTATAGACTGTCTCTGTAAGGTGAGAGTGGAATTTATCCTTTATTTTGTCCTTTCCATTCACTCGNCTCGAATTTCTTTCGTTTCATCGATTTTGTCCGGATCCCACCCTTCTTTCGAAAATAGGGAATGAGAAGGATAAGGATCTTCTTCAGTGGATCCCTCTTGTTCCTATTTAAAGCAGTTTCTATTTCTACATCTCTTTCTTCCTCACTTTCCACCCTTTCTTCTATTATTGAGGCTTCTTTCAATTTCTTATTAAGAATGGGTGAGGGTATTCTGCCTAAATAGTAGACACAGGTAAAAAATAAGAGAATACTAAAGATCCGAGCCATAGAATTTCTCAATTCTAATACAAGGTACTTATTAGATCGAATGTACTTATTCGATCTAATAGAATGATTTTGCCGTATCCAGATTAATACCAATCCAAGCCATTTCATGAAT
>NW_026025129.1:0-4951 GCF_019186545.1 Solanum stenotomum
AAGAACCCCCATTATAATTCATTTGTGCAAGATCGAGAATATTCTTTTCATTCAACACATCATTAGCATTTAGTAGAGTACAATTGAGAATAACCTTTCAATAGACTCAACATTCATTAACATTATCATTAAACTCATTCATTCATTCATGAAAAAGCTACCAACATTAGATCTACTAATTAAAGAGATTAAGACATTAAGTCAAGATATACTGATCATATGAGAAAAGGATACCTAAGCCTACCAATTCAAGAGATCTCATTCAACATTACATTATAGAACCCTTCACATTCCATCATCAACATTCATGAGTGTTAATAGAAAGATAACATTCAATCCTAAAAAAATTAGCTTGTAGACAAGATCATAATTCATTCATTGAGATCACACACATGCTTCACATCACATTCGTATATACAACATCATGATAACACTTTAATTCCTCAAACTATGCCTTCAAGGCCATGATCACAATGTACATAGTAAGTAAACACCTCCACCTTTCAAGTGGATCAACAATTCAACACAATTCTACTTTAACATTAAATTATTTCAAACTTGCCCTTTTAAGGCTATGGTCTCAAATCCTCAATTCGCCAACAATTTACATTAATTAGGCATAGATGATGATACAATTGAACAACCTAAATAAATCTAGCCATAAATTCAACAACATTCATTCATAATCATCAAACCCACTTTATATGTCAAAATTTAGGAATTGAGAGAAATCATGGGTTCATAGAGTAAAATCATCTTAAATCATAAATTAGACATCAATATATCATAGTTTATAATTTGAAAACGCTTGATGCAAGAACACATGAGATTGAGTGAAACTTAGGGTTTTTGTGTACCTTGAAAACTTCTTTAAATTTAACTCTAGGGTGAAAACTAACCCTAGATGAAGGATCACCATACCTTATACTTGAAGCATCCCACNTCCCACGAAATTGAAGTAGAAACACCTTGAAATCCCCAACCCTAGCTTGATCTTGACCTTGATCTCCCATGGAGTTTCTAGAGAGAACTTTTTAGGAGGGACGAGTTTCGATTTAAGGGGTGAAATCTGAATGAGGGTTTCCATGTTTTTAATACTCTTAAAATACCTTAAAACACTTAAAATAATTGTCTATATATTAATTAAGACTTGGGGTGAATTTACCAATTCACCCTTTGCTTGGCCGAGACTGCACCAGAAAAACAGTGCCCATTCACGCCCTGGACTCACGGACCGTGAGTCCATTCACGGACCGTGCTGTTGCTCCGTGGTCTGAGGCTGTAGGTTGGTTTAAGGCCTCTTGACCTACGAAGGCCATTCACGGGCCGTGGATGGACCTATGGGGCGTGAACCCCTTCTGTAGGTCACCAAGTTTTGGCCAACTTGATGGTTTTCTTGGTGTTTAGACTTAGGGTCCTTGGGGAATCGTACCTTGGCGTCTAACCGCTAAACACCTCAACCATGTCTCGGGACAACATTAAACCACATCAAATCTCATGAAGAACACAACCGCACACACGTTAGTCTCTAGTTTCAGTAGTTCGTTTTTATGGTCGTTACATTATCCCCCACTTAGGAACATTCTTCCTCAAGTGACACTTTAAAAACATTTAGGAGTATCTACTCAAGACTAGCAGCCCATAATCATGCATGCAACATCAATATAACTACATACAACTAGGAGGAAACATCAACTCCACATCAAAAAGCTCAATGCAACCAAGAAGGTAGGAACGACATCTACAAACTCTTTATGCATCAAAACTTTAACATTCTTCATTTTATTGGAGGAACCTCCTTCTCCAAACACATCATACTTATCACAACATCATTAAGCACATTAAGCAATTACCCTCAATAACACAATATGCAACTCTTTCAAGAATACCTTTAAGCAACTCTTCAATAAAGCACATTTATGCAATTTTTCTCATAAAAGCACATTATGCAACTTCTAAATAGAGACATCCTCATGAAGCATATAGACAACTCAAACTAAATGCACATCCACAACTTACAAGAAACCATCAACATACTAGTACTTTTAAACTAGGAAGGTCCTCATTACGAAACTCTTGCTCACATTCAACCTTACCACACCACTCAAGGTTTCATATGAGTCTACCACACCGGGTCTAAACTCCTCAAACTCACTACACCTCTTAAGGTGAGAACATCAATCAAACCTAACTCACGAACATCAAGGACACTCAAAGACCTTACCCTTTACGCACATTATCCCCCACTTGGGAGTAAGCCTATATCAACTCTTTCAAACTTCACTTCTCTACATTCTAAGGTCGGAGCAAGACATCACTAAACCTTAATACTCAACACACCTAGGCATTTCTAAAACACCAGGTTGCATCTACTCTTTCAACATACCTCAAAATTCATCATAAACTTCTACCAACATCACACATAACCATAAAGTAACCCATTCATACTAAAGTCGACATCATAATCTTCCATCTCACATCTATCAAGTCACATTACCATAGTTGGCATCCTAACCAACCTTTTCTCTGTCTCAACCCTACTAGCATACTCTTTTCAAGTGGTAACCCTCTAAAGACAATCCCACAAGGAATAAGGGAAAGACAATAGAGAGTTTATTCTACGACACGACTTGAAGAATGAAGAAGTAAAACTTTCTTAACACCCAATAGCCTCTTATTCATAATGTGGCACGCTTCACATTATGAATAAGACTCTACTAGATGTGGTTTGAGTCATCCTAAGACCATTCCAAAATCTTGTGCTCTGATACCATGTTTGTCATGACTCGAGAGCACCCCCTAGTCGTAACACGACATACTTGACCCTGAAGGGGTCTAATACAAGCCTCATTGCATTTTTGAACATAAGAACATAGGAAAATAAAGAATTAAAAACTTCGCTATACAATCGAAGATATTTTATTAAAAGGCAAGCGGAAGACTTTCTAGATTTTGTTCACTATGTCTCAAACCATCTAATACTTTGAATACAACATTGGGACATAGCCCATACAAAAGATTAAACAATACTAAAGGACATAAAAGGAACATAATGGGTTTTGTTTTCGAAACTATGAGGGCTCACCAAGTCTTCATCTCCAAGCACATTAGAAACCTATCCATCAAGCATAGAACACCAACATCCCCATCGCCTACACTTTGGTAAAAAGGGAAAATAATGGTGTTAGCACATTAGATGTACTAAGTATGATGACCATGCAAAAACATGGTTAAAAGGGGACATTTTGTTGAAAGCCATGCGTTATGCCATTTTTCTAAAACTTCATGAACATTGATACAAGAGGCATAATATAAGTCACAACCAACATACAAAGCCACATAATTCACATTTAAACAAAATCACATATAATCCTTTTCCTTCACCTTGAGCCTCTACCTCAAGTAACCCTCAAGCTATACCTTGTGCAATGCATGGGTAGCGTCCCATACACCACCCACATAAAGGCACCACCTTAAGGTCATCAAAAATGAACTTACCATTCATCCTTTCCACCTTTACACAATAAAGCATTTAAGAGACAAAAATAATACATGAGTCACATCATCACATTAAGACCAACATCTTAGACAACTCTAAGTCCTACTTGTGCAATGTGCAAGTATCATCCCATACTACCTATCACACTAAGTACTCCTTTGAAGTTACCCTAGACATGGCACATTCATATACAATAATTCATGACAAGGAAGTACCTCATAATACAATCCAAGTATAACATGCATCTTTACATTTAAGCATATAAGAGTCAACATTATTCAATAACATCATTTAGAGGACTTTTAAACAAGAGTCATTAAGACTTAGAGAACTCACTATGACCTTCTCAAATCTACTCGTGCAATGCATGGATGGCATCCCATACTACAACCCACACTTTGTGGAACCTCTCAAGAAACCAGAATGTACATCTCACATGATGGGAATAAGAATTTAACTGACATAGACCATGAGAGCTAGATCATGGAATCCGATGTACTGTTCCACATCGTAAGGGTTGGTCTACTTGCCTAAGGTAAATCGATATTTAGCTTAAGTGGATCCACTAGCTAGACCTTTGTGGGCACATAGTTAAGGGACAAGGAGATTGCGACTATATACCCTGCCTCAACTCACGTGAGGGCATCCATCTCAACAGATTGCTACTACAAACCCCACCTCAACTCACGTGAGGGCTTCCATCTCATTCAATATCCTCTCGGTGCTTAGCCTACATTCCCATAGAGTATTTTACCATTCATCACATTAAGGGATAAGAGATTGTTACTAGACACCCTGCCTCAACTCACGTGAGGGAATCCATCTCAACCCAACATTCATTCATTAGATATCTCATAGATTCAAAAATGAGAAATGCCTTTCATCTAAGGACCCCATTATCGTTCATTTGTAAAAGATCGAGAATATCCTTTCCTTCAACAAATCATTACCATTCAATAGAGTACAATTGAGAATAACCATTCAATAGACTCAACATTCATTAACATTATCATTAAAATCATTCATTCATTCATGAAAAGGCTACCAACATTAGATATACCAATTCAAGAGATTAAGACATTACGTCAAGATATACTCATCATATGAGAAAAGGATGCCTAAGCCTACCAATTCAAGAGATTTCATTCAATATTACATTATAGAACCCTTCACATTCCATCATCAACATTCATGAGTGTTAATTGAGAGATAAAATGCAATCCTAACACAATTAGATTGTAGACAAGATCATAATTCATTCATTGAGATCACACACATGCTTCACATCACATTTGTATATACAACATCATGATAACACTTCAATTCCTCAAACTATGCCTCCAAGGCCATGATCACAATGCACATAGTAAGTAAACACCTCCACCTTTCAAGTGGATCAGCAATTCAACACAATTCTACTTTAACATAAAATTAGGTCAAACTTGCCCTTTC
>NW_026025130.1:0-610 GCF_019186545.1 Solanum stenotomum
AAAAATATCCAACAAAAGAGAGTTGTTTTCTATGAAGTTACCTAGGGAATAATCCTAGCTATTATTTGCTTGGATATGTTTCTTAGAAAAAATATTCTAGCTAAATTAGCTAGGCTAACAACGTTTTTCCTAGCAAAATTTTAGCTAAGAGTGTATTAGCTACAAAAGATTGCTATGGTCATTTTCCTAGCAAAAATGATGTTAGCTAATTTTGTAAGTTAGCTAGGGATTTAGTCTCTCACTAATGACATGTTCTCTTGTTTGCAATACCAATCCAACAATGTAATTCATTTTGTTTATTTCGAATTAAAGACTTTTTTGTAACTCAATAATTAGAAATTGAATGCATACTGTATAAGGCATCATTTTAAAGTAATAAAAATATGAGATGGAAAAAAATATCTAATTTATATAATTTGTAGGGTCGGATTGTTATGTTGTCGGGTTGTGCTACTCCAATCTTTCAAGATTTTGATTTTTTAGTGTAGGGCTGCTTCAATTGTCCGGATTGGGACCATCAACTGTTATGTTAATCTTCAAAGTGAAGTTTGGAAGCCATGAAAGTGAAAGGGGAGAAGAAGAAAGAAAGTGAAAAGGTAAAGTAACTTTT
>NW_026025131.1:0-1579 GCF_019186545.1 Solanum stenotomum
CGTGGATGGTGACTGTAAGTTGCACCTGTAACTTCTCAAAATCTGCATTTTTGTCTATTTTGAATACGGGGTGTTACAATATGCCAGGTGGACGAAGATTTTATGACCATTTAAAGCTCTTAAAGTTAAAATCATGGCTTCACCTTTTGATTGTGATTCGTTACAAAAGGTTGAACAAGATTCCGCTGAACTTCATGCATCTTCCCTTTGCTGCACACACACATGCACACATTGTTAATGCAACTTCCCTCTTTGTTAGAAAATTAATGAATTCATTTAACTCACATCAGCTCACCAAGAGAGCCGGTATATATGTGAGGTGGAAGATTTTATGGCCAAACGCGCCTAGAAGCATTTGTAGACAAATATTTGGTCTAGTCAACGTCTAGATGTGTTTCGCTAACCATTGAGTGATAGTTCAGGTATGAAATTCAAAAGATTGGGATAGTTTAGATGTATTTTTGACTATTAATAATTGATGTAAATAACCCGATTTAGCGGCAATTATGTCCTACATGAGCCTCTGAGTTGAAAAGCGCCATAAAATGCGCAAGTTTGTTTGTGTTACTACACAGATTCATGTTTCTTTGATTCAAAATCTTTATTTTCATCGTTCACTGTCTCTAACTCGGAAATTTTCTAATCTTTATTAACAATAAATATTTGTATGTTGTGAATTGAATTTTCAATAACTGCACGAAGCGCCGCTAACTTCCCTTTTTTATAAACTATTTAGTAGCAAAGGCATCAAATGATGTCGGAACTAGAATCAGGGAAGTAATCAATGAATAAGAACCCCTTTAAAGAAATTGACAAACATAATCATATTCTTTTCAACTAAAATAGCCGCATGTGTATGTAATGTATTGATATTATATAAATAAGTATAGCCATGTATATATGACATGTAACTATGTATCGGAGATATACATCCATATACAATGACACTGTTATACAATATTAATACATTGTAGCAATTCATCTTCGTCATGAGCTGATTTTATTTTTCCAATTCCGACCAATTTAAATCTCATCTAAACCTTCATGAATTTTAGATATGAGCTCTTGTCGATGTTTTGATTACATATTATCCACTTGAAAGTCGAAACGATTCACATTTGCAGCATGTTGAGTTTCAAATCTGAGCTTTAAAGCATCCAACTCAAATCTCTTCTAAACACTCCTAATATTTTCAGATTAACTCCTCTAGATGTTTTGATTATATATTGGTGCAGGTCGAATTTTAAATTTGAGCTTCGAAGCTCTTTAATGTCGGATTGTAACGGACATTCACCTCAAATCTCGTCTAAACTTGTCCTGAAATTTCTATATGAGCTACTCTCAATATTTTCACTTCTTTTGATATATTACTTAGTCGAATAAATTTACGACATTTGCGACAAGTCAAATTTTAACATTTCGGCTTTCCAGTATTTCCAAGTGAAGCAACAACAAGGTCAAAATTTAAGTATAGACATAGACCTGATTAGTTAANCAAATAGATAATTAGCTGAAACTTGGGCTATTTTTTTGGTTAGAAACAAAAACATTATTAATGTCATTTTTCCTAATTAAAAAA
>NW_026025132.1:0-444 GCF_019186545.1 Solanum stenotomum
CTATTCGTGATTGGTACAGGCCCACTTCTGTTACTGAGGTTCGTAGTTTCGTCGGGTTAGCGAGTTACTACAGACGCTTTGTTGAGGGCTTTTCTACTATTGCAGTCTCGTTGACTCGATTGACTCGTGTTGATGTTCCCTTTGTTTGGTCAGAGGAGTGTGATGCGAGCTTTTTGAGGCTCAAGGAGTTATTGACCACCGCTCCTATATTGACTCTTCCAGTTGAGGGTGAGGGCTTCACAGTTTATTGTGACGCATCCGGCGTTGGTTTGGGTTGTATATTGATGCAGCAGGGCCGGGTTATTGCTTATGCATCGAGGCAGCTTAAGATCCATGAGCGCAACTACCCCACTCATGACTTGGAGTTGGCGGCGATAGTTTTCGCGCTTAAGATTTGAAGGCACTACTTGTATGGAGTTCGATGTGAGATCTATACCGATCATA